>NC_091155.1:47440534-47583132 GCF_040958095.1 Procambarus clarkii
TGTTACGCCAAAGCTAGAATATGCAGCTGTTGTGTGGTGCCCAACAACAGAAGTTGGCCCATATCTTAAGAAGCACATCAACAAACTGGAAAAGGTGCAAAGACATGCTACTAAGTGGCTCCCAGAACTGAAGGGCAAGAGCTACGAGGGGAGGTTAGAGGCGTTAAATATGCCAAAACTAAAAGACAGAAGAAAGAGGTGATATGATCACTACATACAAAATAGTATCAGGAATTGATAAAATCGACAGCGAAGATTTCCTGAGACCTGGAACTTCAAGAACAGGAGGTCATAGATTGAAACTAGCTTAACACAGATGCTAAAGAAATATAAGAAAATTCACTTTCGCAAATAGCGTGGTAGACGGTTGGAACAAGTTAGGTGAGAAGGTGGTGGAGGCCAAGACTGTCAGTAGTTTCAAAGCGTTATATGACAAAGAGTGCTGGGAAGACGGTCTCATCCTGTAACTACACTTAGGTATTTACACACACACACTATATATATATATATATTAGTATATTTTGGTAGCAGTCTTTCCTGTAGACATATTTTATTAAATATGACCGAAAAAGTAAGATTAATAATTCTAACACGAATTTTCTCAATCTTTCGTACATTATGCTTCACTGTTGGAGGTAAATCAAAAATCACTTCTCCAAAATTCATTTTTATTTCTAGTCTGACGCGACACGGGCGCGTTTCGTAAAACTTATTACATTTTCAAAGACTTCACAAATACACAACTGATTAGAACTTGCGTTTCCCTGATTTTATATCTACATTTGAGTGAGGTGGGAAGGGTGATGTGGCATTACATTTGAGTGAGGTGGGAAGGATGATGTGGCATTAGAGGATATTAATAGGGTATTAAAAGTATCAACACAAGACAGAACACGAAACAATGGATATTGAATAGAAGTGTTTGTAGAAAGCCTATTGGTCCATATTTCTTGATGCTTCTATATTGGAGCGGAGTCTTGAGGTGGGTAGAATATAGTTGTGCAATAATTGGCTGTTGATTGCTGGTGTTGACTTCTTAAGAAGTCAACACCAGCAATCAACAGCCAATTATTGCACAACTATATTCTACCCACCTCAAGACTCCGCTCCAATATAGAAGCATCAAGAAATATGGACCAATAGGCTTTCTACAAACACTTCTATTCAATATCCATTGTTTCGTGTTCTGTCTTGTGTTGATACTTTTAATACCCTATTAATATCCTCTAATGCCACATCATCCTTCCCACCTCACTCAAATGTAATGCCACATCACCCTTCCCACCTCACTCAAATGTAGATATAAAATCAGGGAAACGCAAGTTCTAATCAGTTGTGTATTTGTGAAGTCTTTGAAAATGTAATAAGTTTTACGAAACGCGCCCGTGTCGCGTCAGACTAGAAATAAAAATGAATTTTGGAGAAGTGATTTTTGATTTACCTCCAACAGTGAAGCATAATGTACGAAAGATTGAGAAAATTCGTGTTAGAATTATTAATCTTACTTTTTCGGTCATATTTAATAAAATATATATATATATATATATATATATATATATATATATATATATATATATATATATATATATATATATATATATATATATATATATATATTATATATATATATATTATATATATATATATTATATATATATTATATATATATATATATTATATATATATATATATATATATTATATATATATATTATATATATATATATATATATATATATTATATATATATATATATATATATATATATATTATATATATATATATATATATTATATATATATATATATATATTATATATATATATATATTATATATATATATATATATATATATATATATATATATTATATATATATATATATATATATATATATATATATTATATATATATATATATATATATATATATATATATATATATATATATATATATATATATATATATATATATATATATATATATTATATATATATAATAATCAACAGCCAATTATTGCACAACTATATTCTACCCACCTCAAGACTCCGCTCCAATATAGAAGCATCAAGAAATATGGACCAATAGGCTTTCTACAAACACTTCTATTCGATATCCATTGTTTCGTGTTCTGTCTTGTATTGATGAAATTAATACCCTATTAATACTCTTGTTCTGTCTTGTGTTGATGAAATTAATACCCTATTAATACCACATTTTGTTCTGTCTTGTGTTAATGCCACATCACCCCTTCCACCTCACTCAAATGTAGATATAAAATCGGAGATACGTAAGTTCTATTGAGTTGTGTATTTGTGAACTAAAGTCTTTGAAAATGTAATAAGTTTTACGAAACGCGCCCGTGTCGCAGTCAGACTAGAAATAAAAATGAATTTTGGAGAATTGATTTTTGATTTACCTCCAACAGTGAAGCGTAATGTACGAAAGATTGAGAAAATTCGTGTTAGAATTATTAATCTTACTTTTTCGGTCATATTTAATAATATATATATATGTATGTATATTTTGGTAGCAGTCTTTCCTGTAGACATATATTATTAAATATGACCGAAAAAGTAAGATTAATAATTCTAACACGAATTTTCTCAATCTTTCGTACATTTCGTTTCACTGTTGGAAACGAAACGAAAACAAACGAAACGTTGGAAACTTACAAGATGGAAAAGGATGGGAAGCTGCCCTTTCTAGATGTAACAGTCATGGAAAAGAGCGGAGGTTTCCACACTGCAGTCTACACTAAGGAAACGAACATAGGAATGTGCCTAAATGCCAAAAGCGACTGCCCAGATAGGTACAAGAGGAGTGTTGTTAACGCATATGTCGACGGTGCTCTCAGCCACAGCTCAGAATGGAAGCAAGTCGACGAAGAACTCCGTAGGGTAAGGCAGGTCCTAGTCAACAACGGCTTCTCCAATGGTTTCGTCGAAGACATCATAAGAAGGAAAGTGAAACGCCATGCAACCTCTGAAGAGACAACCAACACAACACCTATACCCCCTATTAGACTATTTTACAGGAACTTCTTTTCCACAGCTCATAAAATGGAGGAAAGGGTCCTGAAAGATATTGTTAATAGAAACGTTATCCCTACAGACTAAAATCAGAGGATACAACTGACGATTTACTATAAAACCAGAAAAACGGAAAGCCTACTCATGAGAAACTCTCCAGACACAAAACAGAACGCTTTAAAAGAGACCAACGTCGTCTATGCCTTCAAATGCCCTCTTGGGGACTGTAAGCTCCAAAAAAAACAGTATATAGGCAAGACATCAACATCTCTTTCTAGGCGTTTAACGATGCATAAGCAACAGGGCTCCATTAAAGAACATATAATCTCTTCCCACAACCAAACCATCGCCAGAGAAATCCTAGTAAACAACACAGAAATCATCGATATATACAGCGATAGCAGGCGGCTTGACGTTTGCAAGGCACTACACATCAAGAAGTCAACACCAGCAATCAACAGCCAATTAATGCACAACTATATTCTACCCACCTCAAGACTCCGCTCCAATATAGAAGCATCAAGAAATATGGACCAATAGGCTTTCTACAATCACTTCTATTCAATACCCATTGTTTCGTGTTCTGTCTTGTGTTGATGAAATTAATACCTTATTAAATACCACCTCACCCCATCCACCTCACTCATATGTAGATATAAACAAATCGGAGATGTGTAAGTTCTATTCAGTTATACAATACAATACAATTTTATTTAGGTAAGGTACATACATACAATAAATATTTACAAGGATTGTTTGACTTATAGGTAGAGCTAGTACATACAATGCCTAAAGCCACTATTACGCAAAGCGTTTCGGGCATGATAAACTTAAATGACAAGCTTAATACTAATTGAGCATAATGAGTAGAATGAAAACAAGAAATGAAAACATAGATGAAAAAGCAGCACAAATACAATTATGTCGACAAACAGCGCTCTTTAAAGAAAAAAACAGACATTGGTTGACAATAGAAGGGTAAGGTAGGTTACAGGGAATTTATTAGGTATAGCTTCGCTTTTAACTTAAACTGGTTGAGAGAGGTACAGTCTTTAACATGGTTGGGAAGGTCATTCCACATTCTGGGCCCCTTGATTTGTAGAGCATTTCTAGTTTGATTAAGTCGTACTCTAGGAATATCAAAACTGTATTTATTTCTGGTGTGATGCTCATGGGTTCTGATACAACCTTCTATGAAGCTTTTGAGATCAGGATTGGCATTATAGTTTAGCGTTTTATATATGTATAATACACATGAGAGAATGTGCAGTGACTTAATGTCTAACATATTCAGAGATTTAAGTAGGGGTACCGAGTGATGTCTGGGGCCAGAATTGGATATTGTCCTAATAGCAGCTTTGTGTTGAGTAATTAGAGGACGTAAGTGATTTTGGGTAGGTGAGCCCCAAGCACAAGTACCATAGTTGAGATATGGATAGATAAGGGAGTAATAGAGAGTCACCAGGGCAGGGCGTGGTACATAATATCTGATCTTAGAAAGAATGCCCACAGTTTTTGAAACTTTTTTTGATATGTTTAGAATGTGTCCCTGGAAATTAAGCTTGTGGTCAATGAGAATGCCAAGGAATTTGCCATCTAATTTGTTACAAATTTGGGTATTGTTTATTTTGAGATTTATTTGATTAGAGAATTTATTGCCAAACAGAATATAGAAGGTTTTGTCAATGTTAAGGGTGAGTTTGTTGGCAGTTAGCCACAGATGGACTTTATTTAGCTCAGTATTTACTGTGGCATTTAGAGCAAGGGGATCAGGACTGGAGTAAATGAAGGTTGTGTCGTCAGCAAATAGAATTGGTTTGAGGTGTTGGGAGGCATTTGGAAGGTCATTAATGTAGATGAGAAAGAGGAGAGGGCCAAGTATGCTGCCCTGGGGAACACCAATGTTGATGGGTAGGGTGGGAGAAATTGTATTATTCACAGAAACATATTGGAGCCTGTCAGTAAGGTAGGATTTGAGGTATTGTAGGGAGTGTCCTCTGACTCCATAATGATGAAATTTAAGAAGAAGGTTTTGGTGGTTGACAGTGTCAAAAGCTTTACGCAGGTCCACAAACAACCCAACAGGGAACTCATTTTTATCAAGAGCTGTATGAATCGAGTTAAGCATACTAATAAGTGCATCGTTAGTGCTTTTTTGGGTCTGAAGCCATATTGGCAAGGGCTAAGTATATTGAGTTTGGCTAGATATGAGTAAAGCTGCTTATAGATTAGTTTTTCAAAAATTTTTGACAAGTTTGGCA
This sequence comes from Procambarus clarkii, assembly GCF_040958095.1. Classification (NCBI taxonomy): domain Eukaryota; kingdom Metazoa; phylum Arthropoda; class Malacostraca; order Decapoda; family Cambaridae; genus Procambarus; species Procambarus clarkii. The sequence continues at coordinate 47,445,825 of NC_091155.1, forward strand.
GGATAGATATAGGTCTGTAGTTGTTAACATCTGTGAGATTACCACATTTGTGGACAGGCGTTACTCTCGCTTTTTTTAGAATATCTGGGAAGGTTTGGAGTTCAAGTGACTTGTTGAAGAGCAAAGCAATAGCAGGGGCTAAAGGTCTGGAGGCTTTTTTGTAAATTAAAGTTGGTATCTCCTCAAGGGCACCAGACTTGGTTTTAAGGGAAAGGATTATCTCATTGACGTTAGTGGAATTAATAGGCTTTAGGTACAGAGACTGTGGATAGTTACCTGAAAGATAGTCATTAATGTCTGTACTGGAAGATGGAATATCATTTGCAAGGGATGAACCAATGGAAGAGAAGAACCTATTGAACTCAATAGCAGAATCAGAGGCTGAAAGCTGACCATCGTTATTAGACAGGAGAGTCGGTTTGTTATTTAAAGACTTCTTTGATCCCAATATTTGAGAAATTGTTCTCCAAGTTTGTTTAATGTTGCTCTTTATTTGGGTAAATTTATCTTCGTAGTATTTAGTTTTGGCTTGTCTAATTATCTTAGACAGCAATAATGAGTAATTCTTTGAGAATTCTTTGGAGACAATTCCTAACCTATACTTCTTCTCAAGGTCATGTTTTTTATTAATAGATTTAAGTATTCCCTTTGTAAGCCAGGGATTGTTAAGCCTTTTGGTTGTGACTTGTTTTGTAAGCATAGGACAGTGGGTATTATAAAGGCTAAGAGTTTTTTGAAGAAAAGATTGCACTGCTAGGTTGATGTCCACTATGTTACCTAACTCGGACTCCCAGTTGACATTATCAGCAGCAGTTATAAAATTGTCTATAGCAGTTTCATTGTGTAGTCTAAAACGTATCACTCTTGACTCAAGAGGTGGTTTGCTAATGTTAGTTAAGAGAAATGTGGGGTAATGATCTGTAGTGCTATCGGTGATTATACCTGAAGTAAGCGGAGAGGTTATGTTTGTCCAGATGTGATCGAGCATCGTGGCAGTGCTATCAGTGATTCTAGTAGGTCTAGTGATTAAGGGTATGAGGAAGCAGGAATTCATACAATTGAGGAAGCTAACAGCAGTGGGGTGTTCAGGCTCGCAGAGGTCAATATTAAAGTCTCCTGCAATAATTAGGTGGTTTTTGTTCAGTCTGTTATCAAGTATTAGATTTCTAAGGTTTGAGTTGAATTCGGACACATCAGTGTTAGGAATTCTATAAACTGCACCCACAGTCAGGACAGACTCGGCACCCTTGACTCTGAAGCTGGCGAAGATATACTCCCCATAGCAGTCTCTGGTTCTAATTTCTTTTAAGCATGTTAGTTCTTGGTGGTAGTAAAGAGCAGTGCCACCACCTCTCTGAAGTTGACGACAGTTGTGAATTGCTGAGTAGTTAGGCATGTTAAAGAGCTGAGTAGTATCCTCTTTCAACCATGTTTCAGTAAGTATAATAAAAGAGAATTTGTTGTCAATAGCTTCAATCAAGGCACTAACATCATCGAAGTGTTTACCTAGGGATCTAACGTTCAAATTGATTACAGAGATATTGTGATTATGAGTTAATACATTGTTTACATCATGTGCTGCAAAATATCTGCAATTTAGATCATTAAAGTGATAATTGTCATAGATAGTGGATAAGAGGTTAAGTTCAGGGTCTATACTTGTCTGCATAAAAAAAGCTGATTGCAGGAAAAACAAGGGAAGAAAGGCAAATAACAAGGTAGAAATAAGCTATAAAATAGGGAAAAAGATGTACACAATACAGAACAAAGCAAACTCAAAAGGGGCTTACAGGGGTACAATGGAGCAAGGGAGTATGGCTAGGCTAGGCAACCTAGGTAAAAAATGAGATTAACGAAAAAAACATATAAACATGGACTATACAAAACACAAGATATAGAAATACGAAACAAAAATATAAACAAGACTAAGCAATACAAAAACAAATTGAGCAAAAATGAAAAATGAGGTAGATTGCTTACAAGTACTCTCAGGTACACTGTAAGTAACAATTTACAATTTGAGATGCAGGCAAAGCCAGGGGTACAATGGAGTAAGGGAGCATGGCGAGGCTAGGCAACCTAGGTAATAAATGGAATCAAAGAAAAGTTGAATAATAAGCATAGGCAAATTTAAGCTAATGATTATTAACTATAAATAGTTCAGTTATGACTGTATAATTAATAAGACCTGAAGAACTATTTATGCACTCAATTAAATAATTTCAGTAAATGACTAGTTAAGAGTAAGTTAAAAATTAAGTCAGAAAATGAAACAATGAGACTTAGGAAACCTAGCCCCACTAGTTGACAGGGGGTTAATTAAGTTAATTCACTGGGAGTGATAATGAGCTGAGACAGACCACATTGGGAGAGGAAAGCGTTGAGGTTCTCTTCTTTAGTAATTGTGAACATTTTGCCCTCTGCGGTTTTTCTCACCTTTATCAGTCCATCTCTAACGAAGCACTGATGAATCACATCTGGGTTTTTTTGACGGATTTGACGCAGGCGGTAGAGGAGGTGCTGCCTGTTCCCAGTCAAGCACTCGTTGATGTATAATCCCTTCCGTTGGGCTACAGCTGTCCGGACTTGATTGGATTTCGTGAACTGGGAAGACAGCTTCAGGCGAATTTTCCGTTGGTTTTGATCGACTTGATGGATTCTTTTTGCCTACTCTGTAGGCAGCAATAACGTCAGATTTGTTTAGAATGAGCTGCAATTTGTCTTTTAAGAGATCCAGAGCTATTTCGACACAGTTTTCACCATCATGTTCCACAAGTATATCTTGGGACGACACTATAACAGAGTCTAGCAGCTTTTGCTGGTCTTGTTCATCCTGGGAGACAGAACGCTGGGCTGAAAATGTACTGATACATGCAGTCATTTTGTTGAGAGCTTCCTCCTGTTTTTTAATGGCTTCATCAGTTTTCAGAAGGTTGCTTTCCTCACGGAGATCATTTAAATCATGCTGTAGTTGGTCTTGGCTTGCCTTGCAGTTTCTAATATCCTCGCGGAGGAGGGTTATTTCTTGTTGTTGTTGTTGGAGATTAGCGCGGATCGCTAGATTCTCATTTAGAAGACTCAAGATGATAGCATTTTGAGACTCGAGTACTTGGCACAACTTTTTGAACCACTGATTCTCGGCCCAGTTATAGAATTCCGGTGAGGGACCGGAAGCTCGCTTGAGTTGCTTATAGTGGGATGCTAGCATGTCCATAGGAGAGGGTTGAGATGTCTCTGCTCCCTTGCTCAAAGGGGTGGAGGGGAGGGCAGCACCGCTGCCCTGGACCCCAGAGCTTCCAGACGGAGAAACACGAATATTGTTTGAGTTGGCCGGGATGGTTGCCTTGTTAAGGGGTTTGTTGTCCTTCTTTCTCTGCACAGCCCCATGTTTAGGAGACATGATTGGTTAGAATGGACTGGGGGTATATATTGTGAAGAAACTTGCGTCAGGCAGCGCGGTGGCGGCAGCATGCACTGGTACTCACAGCCGTAGAGGAATGTTTTGAAACTTAATTGAGATGGAATGAGTTGATTTTGGTCGGTTACTTTGGTTTTGCTATAACATGCTTGGACTCCATGTACTTAGCTGCCTGTGGGTGGCGGTCTACATCATCTACAGTTGTGTATGTTTAAACTAAAGTCTTTGAAAATGTAATAAGTTTTACGAAACGCGCTCAAGTGTCGCGTCAGACTAGAAATAAAAATGAATTTTGGAGAATTGATTTTTGAATTACCACCAACAGTGAAAAGAAATGTAAGAAAGATTGAGAAAATTCGTGTTAGAATTATTAATCTTACTTTTTCGGTCATATTTAATATTATGTCTATAGTAAAGACTGCTACCAAAATATACTAATATATATATATTATATATATATATATATATATATATATATATATATATATATATATATATATATATATATATATATATATATATATATATATATATATATATATATATATATATATATATATATATATATATATATATATATATGTCGTACCTAGTAGCCAGAACTCCCTTCTCAGCCTACTATGCAAGGCCCGATTTGCCTAATAAGCCAAGTTTTCACGAATTAATTATTTTTCGACTACCTAACCTAACCTAACCTAACTTTTTCGGCTACCAAACCCAACCTAACCTATAGAGATCGGTTAGGTTAGGTTAGGTAGGGTTGGTTAGGTTCGGTCATATATCTACGTTAATTTTAACTCCAATAAAATAAAATTGACCTCATACATAAGGAAATGGGTAGCTTTATCATTTCATAAGAAAAAAATAGAGAAAATATATTAATTCAGGAAAACTTGGCTTATTAGGCAAATCGGGCCTTGCATAGTAGGCTGAGAAGTGCGTTCTGGCTACTAGGTACGACATATATATATATATATATATATATATATATATATATATATATATATATATATATATATATATATATATATATATATATATATATATATATATATATATATATATATATGTCGTACCTAGTAGCCAGAACACACTTCTCAGCCTACTATGCAAGGCCCGATTTGCCTAATAAGCCAAGTTTTCATGAATAAATTGTTTTTCGACTACCTAACCTACCTAACCTAACCTAAGCTAACTTTTTCGGCTACCTAACCTAACCTAACCTATAAAGATAGGTTAGGTTAGGTTAGGTAGGGTTGGTTAGGTTCGGTCATATATCTACGTTAATTTTATCTCCAATAAAAAACAATTGACCACATACATAATGAAATGGGTATCTTTATCATTTCATCAGAAAAAAATTAGAGAAAATATATTAATTCATGAAAACTTGGCTTATTAGGCAAATCGGGCCATGCATATTAGGCTGAGAAGTGCGTTCTGGCTACTATAGGTACGACATATATATATATATATATATATATATATATATATATATATATATATATATATATATATATATATATATATATATATATATATATATGTCGTACCTAATAGCCAGAACGCACTTATCGCCCTACTATGCAAGGCCCGATTTGCCTAATAAGCCAAGTTTTCCTGAATTAATATATTTTCTCTATTTTTTTTCTTATGAAATGATAAATCTAACCATTTCATTATGTATAAGGTCAATTTTTTTTTATTGGAGTTTAAATTAACGTAGATATATGACCAAACCTAACCAACCCTACCTAACCTAACCTAACCTATCTTTATAGGTTAGGTTAGGTTAGGTAGCGGAAAAAGTTAGGTTAGGTTAGGTTAGGTAGGTTAGGTAGTCGAAAAACAATTAATTCATGAAAACTTGGCTTATTAGGCAAATTGGGCCTTGCATAGTAGGCTGAGAAGTGAGTTCTGGCTACTAGGTACGACATATATATATATATATATATATATATATATATATATATATATATATATATATATATATATATATATATATATATATATATATATATATATATGTGTGTGTGTGTGTGTTATGGAAAAGATATATGTAGTTGTACTGAGAGGGCTAATGGTACAAGATAAAAGGGTTTCAAAAATAGTGAAAATAGGGAGGCTCCGGCCCCCAGGGAAGAATATTCCCAGTAAATACTAAAAGTTAGGTTAGGATATATATCTGCAGTTTAAGGTAATCCCCTATTCCACACTCAGCAGGATTAAAGGAAACCTCCTGTCCTATACCTTATCTATTCAACCCTCTAATAACCCCTTATATACATTAATATAACTATTTTCTTTACCACTCTACTTTACGTAAACAGCCTTCGTCCACATAGGCAGGATGAAAGGTTTTACAGTTAAAAAACTAGGGTAAAGTCTACTTTGATAGGCCAGTAGCAAAGGCTATAGGTAGCCCGGAACAACGTGAGCACACGTTGTTTCACTAACACAAACTAGAGTAATCTAGGAATATAAACACTAGCTCAGGCTATACAAACTACTACACACTTTTGCCAGAGACTGGTACACCTCATACAATACTTATCTTGTCGAACTGAGAATCAGGATACGGTAATGTGAGAGAGAGAGAAGGTAAAGGAGTACAGAACCCACGAGGGGGAGTGTGAAGCCAACCACAGCCAGCACTAGAGAGAGGACCCAGAGTCCTCCTGCCTCCTACTCTGATTGCTGCCGGACAGATACTCAGCTGATCGTACAGCAGACATCATCTCAAGTTTACTCAGACATTCATTACTCGTTACTTTCATCATTCTAAGAATAGCTGAAAATTAGTTAACAATACAATACAATACAATTTTATTTAGGTAAGGTACATACATACAATAAATTTTTACAGGGATTGGTTGACTTATAGGTAGAGCTAGTACATACAATGCCTAAAGCCACTATTACGCAAAGCGTTTCGGGCATGATAAACTTAAATGACAAACTTAATACTAATTAAGCATAATGAGTAGAATGAAAACAAGAAATGAAAACAAAGATGAAAAAGCAGCATAAATACAATTATGTCGACAAACAGCGCTCTTTAAAGAAAAACAGACATTGGTTGACAATAGAAGGGTAAGGTAGGTTACAGGGAATTTATTAGGTATAGCTTCGTTTTTAACTTAAACTGGTTGAGAGAGGTACAGTCTTTAACATGGTTGGGAAGGTCATTCCACATTCTGGGCCCCTTGATTTGTAGAGCATTTCTAGTTTGATTAAGTCGTACTCTAGGAATATCAAAACTGTATTTATTTCTGGTGTGGTGCTCATGGGTTCTGTTACAACCTTCTATGAAACTTTTGAGATCAGGATTGGCATTATAGTTTAGCGTTTTATATATGTATAATACACATGAGAGAATGTGCAGTGACTTAATGTCTAACATATTCAGAGATTTGAGTAGGGGTACCGAGTGATGTCTGGGGCCAGAATTGGATATTGTCCTAATAGCAGCTTTGTGTTGAGTAATTAGAGGACGTAAGTGATTTTGGGTAGTAGAGCCCCAAGCACAAATACCATAGATGAGATATGGATAGATAAGGGAGTAATAGAGAGTCACCAGGTCAGGGCGTGGTACATAATATCTGATCTTAGAAAGAATGCCCACAGTTTTTGAAACTTTTTTTGATATATTTAGAATGTGTCCCTGGAAATTCAGCTTGTGGTCAATGAGAATGCCAAGGAATTTGCCATCTAATTTGTTACAAATTTGGGTATTGTTTATTTTGAGATTTATTTGATTAGAGGATTTATTGCCAAACAGAATATAGAAAGTTTTGTCAATGTTAAGGGTGAGTTTGTTGGCAGTTAGCCACAGATGGACTTTATTTAGCTCAGTATGTACTGTGGCATTTAGAGCAAGGGGATCAGGACTGGAGTAAATGAAGGTTGTGTCGTCAGCAAATAGAATTGGTTTGAGGTGTTGGGAGGCATTTGGAAGGTCATTAATGTAGATGAGAAAGAGGAGAGGGCCAAGTATGCTGCCCTGGGGAACACCAATGTTGATGGGTAGGGTGGGAGAAATTGTATTATTCACAGAAACATATTGGAGCCTGTCAGTAAGGTAGGATTTGAGGTATTGTAGGGAGTGTCCTCTGACTCCATAATGATGTAATTTAAGAAGAAGGTTTTGGTGGTTGACAGTATCAAAAGCTTTACGCAGGTCCACAAACAACCCATCAGGGAACTCATTTTTATCAAGAGCTGTATGAATCGAGTTAAGCATACTAATAAGTGCATCGTTAGTGCTTTTTTTGGGTCTGAAGCCATATTGGCAAGGGCTAAGTATATTGAGTTTGGATAGATATGAGTAAAGCTGCTTATAGATTAGTTTTTCAAAATTTTTTGACAAGTTTGGCAGGATAGATATAGGTCTGTAGTTGTTAACATCTGTGTGATCACCACATTTGTAGACAGGCGTTACTCTCGCTTTTTTTAGAATATCTGGGAAGGTTTGGAGTTCAAGTGACTTGTTAAATATTATATATAATAATCAACAAGCCTGCAGAGCCTTAATGCTCTGTGCGAAACAAGATTCGTCTTACATCTGGCATGGAGGATAGGAGCAAAAGCGCATCAGCGGTGAGAGGAGCCAGAGTACAAATGTTATTGTTAATTAACTGTCCTTCTCACATGATCCAATCCTATCAATTAATGTAAAGTAATTATTTAGAGCTCAGTTTGACCTCTGGTTTCCAACTAAGGAACATAGGGTCGTAACCAATCATTATTTATTTATATATATATATTATATATATATATATTAGTATATATATATATATATATATATATATATATATATATATATATATATATATATATATATATATATATATATATATATATATATATATATATATATATATATATATATATATATATATTTTGGTAGCAGTTTTTCCTGTAGACATATATTATTAAATATGACCGAAAAAGCAAGATTAATAATTCTAACACGAATTTTCTCTATCTTTCTTACGTTTCTTTTCACTGTTGATGGTAATTCAAAGATCAATTCTCCAAAATTCATTTTCATTTCTAGTCTGACGTGACACTTGAGCGCGTTTCGTAAAACTTATTACATTTTCAAAGACTTTAGTTTACAAACACACAACTGAAACTGAATAGAGCTTTCACATCTTCGAGGTTTATATCTACATTTGGGTGAGGTGAAAAACTAACTTTCAACAATGGGTATTAAATTCCAACACAAGACAGAACACGAAACAATGGGTATTGAATGGGTATTAAATTCAAACACAAGACAGAACACGTAACAATTGGTATTGAATGGAAGTAATTGTAGAAAGCCTATTGGTCCATATTTCTTGATGCTTCTATATTGGAGCAGAGTCTTGAAGTGGGTAGAATACAGTTGTGCATTAATTGGCTGTTGATTGCTGGTGTTGACTTCTTGATGTGTAGTGCCTCGCAGACGTCAAGCCGCCTGCTATCGCTGTATCTATCGATGATTTCTGTGTTGTTCGCTAAGATTTTTCTGGTGATGGTTTGTTTGTGGGAAGAGATTATATGTTCCTTAATGGAGCCCTGTTGCTTATGCATCGTTAAACGCCTGGAAAGAGATGTTGTTGTCGTGCCTATATACTGGTTTTTTTTAGGCTTACAGTCCCCAAGAGAGCATTTGAAGGCATAGACGACGTTGGTCTCTTTTAAAGCGTTCTGCTTTGTGTCTGGAGAGTTTCTCATGAATAGGCTGGCCGTTTTTCTGGTTTTATAGTAAATCGTCAGTTGTATCTTCTGATTTTTGTCTGTAGGGATAACGTTTCTACTGACAATATCTTTCAGGACCCTTTCCTCCATTTTATGGAATTTGGAAAAGAAGTTCCTGTAAAATAGTCTAATAGGGGGTATAGGTGTTGTGTTAGTTGTCTATTCAGAGGTTGCATGGCGTTTCACTTTCCTTCTTATGATGTCTTCCACGAAACCATTGGAGAAGCCGTTGTTGACTAGGACCTGCCTTACCCTACAGAGTTCTTCGTCTACTCTCTTCCATTCTGAGCTGTGGCTGAGGGCACGGTCGACATAAGTGTTAACAACACTCCTCTTGTACCTGTCCGGGCAGTCTCTGTTGGCATTCAGGCACATTCCTATGTTTCCTTAGTGTAGACTGCAGTGTGGAAAACTCCGCTCCTTTCCATGACTGTTACATCTAGAAAGGGCAGCTTCCCATCCTTCTCCATCTCATCTCGTAAGTGAAACGCAACACAGAATTCTGCTCTGAATGCCAACAGTGACTGCCCGGACAGGTTAGGTAGGGTTGGTTAGGTATGGTCATATATGTACGTTAATTCTAACTCCAATAAAAAAAAAATTGACCTCATACATAATGAAATGGGTAGCTTTATCATTATATATTTCTTGATGCTTCTATATTGGAGCGGAGTCTTGAAGTGGGTAGAATATAGTTGTGCATTAATTGGCTGTTGATTGCTGGTGTTGACTTCTTGATGTGTAGTGCCTCGCAGACGTCAAGCCGCCTGCTATCGCTGTATCTATCGATGATTTCTGTGTTGTTCGCTAAGATTTTTCTGGTGATGGTTTGTTTGTGGGAAGAGATTATATGTTCCTTAATGGAGCCCTGTTGCTTATGCATCGTTAAACGCCTGGAAAGAGATGTTGTTGTCGTGCCTATATACTGTTTTTTTTGAGGCTTACAGTCCCCAAGAGAGCATTTGAAGGCATAGACGACGTTGGTCTCTTTTAAAGCGTTCTGCTTTGTGTCTGGAGAGTTTCTCATGAATAGGCTGGCCGTTTTTCTGGTTTTATAGTAAATCGTCAGTTGTATCTTCTGATTTTTGTCTGTAGGGATAACGTTTCTACTGACAATATCTTTCAGGACCCTTTCCTCCGTTTTATGGAATTTGGAAAAGAAGTTCCTGTAAAATAGTCTAATAGGGGGTATAGGTGTTGTGTTAGTTGTCTATTCAGAGGTTGCATGGCGTTTCACTTTCCTTCTTATGATGTCTTCCACGAAACCATTGGAGAAGCCGTTGTTGACTAGGACCTGCCTTACCCTACAGAGTTCTTCGTCTACTCTCTTCCATTCTGAGCTGTGGCTGAGGGCACGGTCGACATAAGTGTTAACAACACTCCTCTTGTACCTGTCCGGGCAGTCTCTGTTGGCATTCAGGCACATTCCTATGTTTGTTTCCTTAGTGTAGACTGCAGTGTGGAAAACTCCGCTCCTTTCCATGACTGTTACATCTAGAAAGGGCAGCTTCCCATCCTTCTCCATCTCGTAAGTGAAACGCAACACAGAATTCTGCTCTGAATGCCAACAGTGACTGCCCGGACAGGTTAGGTAGGGTTGGTTAGGTCCGGTCATATATGTACGTTAATTCTAACTCCAATAAAAAAAAATTGACCTCATACATAATGAAATGGGTAGCTTTATCATTTTATAAGAAAAAAAATTAGAGAAAATATATTAATTCAGGAAAACTTGGCTTATTAGGCAAATCGGGCCTTGCATAGTAGGTTGAGAAGTGCGTTCTGGCTACTAAGTACGACATATATATATATATATATATATATATATATATATATATATATATATATATATATATATATATATATATATATATATATATATATATATATATATATATATATATATATATATATATATATATATATATATATATATATATATATATATATATATATATATATGTCGTACCTAGTAGCCAGAACGCACTTCTCAGCCTACTATGCAAGGCCCGATTTGCCTAATAAGCCAAGTTTTCATGAATTAATTGTTTTTCGACTACCTAACCTACCTAACCATACCTAACCTAACTTTTTCGGCTACCTAACCTAACCTAACCTATAAAGATAGGTTAGATTAGGTTAGGTAGGGTTGGTTAGGTTCGGTCATATATATAAAATATAAATAAATAAATAATATAAATATGTTTATTCAGGTAAGGTATATACATACAAGTGATGATACATTAATGGATTGATTTATAGATAGAGCTGGTACATACAATGCCTAAAGCCACTATTACGCAATGCGTTTCGGGCAAGAAAAACATTAATATCTAGAACTTAATACTAATTGAGCATAAAGAATAAAAAGTGTTTAGAACAAAAACAAATAAAGATAAAAAAAGGGGAACATGACTGAAAAAGCAGCACAAATACAATAGGTTGACAAACAGTGTTGAATAAAAAAAAGAAAATAACAGACATGGGTTGACAATAGAGGAGTGAGGTAGGTTACAGGGAATTTATTAGGTAGTGTTTAGTTTTTATCTTAAACTGGTTGAGAGAGGTACAGTCTTTAACATGGTTGGGAAGGTCATTCCACATTCTGGGCCCCTTGATTTGTAGAGCATTTCTAGTTTGATTAAGTCGTACTCTAGGAATATCAAAACTGTATTTATTTCTGGTGTGGTGCTCATGGGTTCTGTTACAACCTTCTATGAAGCTTTTGAGATCAGGATTGGCATTATAGTTTAGCGTTTTATATATGTATAATACACATGAGAGAATGTGCAGTGACTTAATGTCTAACATATTCAGAGATTTGAGTAGGGGTACCGAGTGATGTCTGGGACCAGAGTTGGATATTGTCCTAATAGCAGCTTTGTGTTGGGTAATTAGAGGACGTAAGTGATTTTGGGTAGTAGAACCCCAAGCACAAATACCATAGTTGAGATATGGATAGATAAGGGAGTAATAGAGAGTCACCAGGGCAGGGCGTGGTACATAATATCTGATCTTAGAAAGAATGCCCACAGTTTTTGAAACTTTTTTTGATATATTTAGAATGTGTCCCTGGAAATTCAGCTTGTGGTCAATGAGAATGCCAAGGAATTTGCCATCTAATTTGTTACAAATTTGGGTATTGTTTATTTTGAGATTTATTTGACTAGAGGATTTATTGCCAAACAGAATATAGAAAGTTTTGTCAATGTTAAGGGTGAGTTTGTTGGCAGTTAGCCAAAGATGGACTTTATTTAGCTCAGTATTTACTGTGGCATTTAGAGCAAGGGGGTCAGGACTGGAGTAAATGAAGGTTGTGTCGTCAGCAAATAGAATTGGTTTGAGGTGTTGGGAGGCATTTGGAAGGTCATTAATGTAGACGAGAAAGAGGAGAGGGCCAAGTATGCTGCCCTGAGGAACACCAATGTTGATGGGTAGGGTGGGAGAAATTGTATTATTCACAGAAACATATTGGAGCCTGTCAGTAAGGTAGGATTTGAGGTATTGTAGGGAGTGTCCTCTGACTCCATAATGATGTAATTTAAGAAGAAGGTTTTGGTGGTTGACAGTATCAAAAGCTTTACGCAGGTCCACAAATAACCCAACAGGGAACTCATTTTTATCAAGAGCTGTATGAATCGAGTTAAGCATACTAATAAGTGCATCGTTAGTGCTTTTTTGGGTCTGAAGCCATATTGGCAAGGGCTAAGTATATTGAGTTTGGCTAGATATGAGTAAAGCTGCTTATAGATTAGTTTTTCAAAATTTTTTGACAAGTTTGGCAGGATTGATATAGGTCTGTAGTTGTTAACATCTGTGGGATCACCACATTTGTGGACAGGCGTTACTCTCGCTTTTTTTAGAATATCTGGAAAGGTTTGGAGTTCAAGTGACTTGTTGAAGAGCAAAGCAATAGCAGGGGCTAAAGATCTGGAGGCTTTTTTGTAAATTAAAGCTGGTATCTCCTCAAGGGCACCAGACTTGGTTTTAAGGGAAAGGATTATCTCATTGACGTCAGTGGAGTTAATAGGCTTTAGGTACAGAGACTGTGGATAGTTACCTGTAAGATAGTCCTTAATGTCAGTACTGGAAGATGGAATATCATTTGCAAGGGATGAACCAATGGAAGAGAAGAACCTATTGAACTCAATAGCAGAATCAGAGGTTGAAAGCTGACCATCGTTATTAGACAGGAGAGTCGGTTTGTTATTTAAGGATTTCTTTGATCCCAATATTTGTGAAATTGTGCTCCAAGTTTGTTTAATGTTGCTCTTTATTTGGGTAAATTTATCTTCGTAGTATTTAGTTTTGGCTCGTCTAATTATCTTAGATAGCAATAATGAGTAATTCTTTGAGAATTCTTTGGAGACAATTCCTAACCTATACTTCTTCTCAAGGTCGTGTTTTTTGTTAATGGATTTAAGTATTCCCTTTGTAAGCCAAGGATTGTTAAGCCTTTTGCTTGTGACTTGTTTTGTAAGCATAGGACAGTGGGTGTTATAAAGGCTAAGAGTTGTTTGTAGAAAAGATTGCACTGCTAGGTTGATGTCCCCTATGTTACCTAACTCGGACTCCCAGTTGACATTATCAGCAGCAGTATCTATCTACATATCTACATTAGTTTTAACTCCAATAAAATAAAATTGACCTCAGACATAATGAAATGGGTAGCTTTATTATTTCATAAGAAAAAAATTAGAGAAAATATATTAATTCAGGAAAACTTGGCTCAATAGGCAAATAGGGCCTTGCATATTAGGCTGAGAAGTGCGTTCTGGCTACTAGGTACGACATATATATATATATATATATATGTCGTACCTAGTAGCCAGAACTCACTTCTCAGCCTACTATGCAAGGCCCAATTTGCCTAATAAGCCAAGTTTTCATGAATTAATTGTTTTTCGACTACCTAACCTACCTAACCTAACCTTACCTAACTTTTTCGGCTACCTAACCTAACCTAACCTATAAAGATAGGTTAGGTTAGGTTAGGTAGGGTTGGTTAGGTTCGGTCATATATCTACGTTAATTTTAACTCCAATAAAAAAAAATTGACCTCATGCATAATGAAATGGGTAGCTTTATCATTTCATAAGAAAAAAATTAGAGAAAATATATTAATTCATGAAAACTTGGCTTATTAGGCAAATCGGGCCTTGCATAGTAGGCCAAAAAGTGAGTTCTGGCAACTAGGTACGACATATATATATATATATATATATATATATATATATATATATATATATATATATATATATGTCGTACCTAGTAGCCAGAACACACTTCTCAGCCTAATATGCAAGGCCCGATTTGCCTAATAAACCAAGTTTTCCTGAATTAATATATTTTCTCTAATTCTTTTCTTGTGAAACGATAAAGCTACCCATTTCATTATGTATGAGGTCAATTTGTTTTTATTTGAGTTAAAATTAACGTAGATATATGACCGAACCTAACCAACCCTACCTAACCTAACCTAACCTATCTCTGTAGGTTAGGTTAAGTTAGGTGGCCGAAAAAGATAAGTTAGGTTAGGTTAGGTAGGTTAGGTAGTCGAAAAACAATTAATTCATGAAAACCTGGCTTATTAGGCAAATCGGGCCTTGCATAGTAGGCTGAGAAGTGCGTTCTGGCTACTAGTTACGACATATATATATATATATATATATATATGTCGTACCTAATAGCCAGAACTCACTTCTCAGCCTACTATGCAAGGCCCGATTTGCCTAATAAGCCAAGTTTTCATGAATTAATGTTTTTTCGTCTACCTAACCTACCTAACCTAACCTAACCTAGCTTTTTTTGGCTACCTAACCTAACATTACCTATAAAGATAGGTTAGGTTAGGTTAGGTAGGGTTGGTTAGGTTCGATCGTACATCTACATTAATTTTAAATCCAATAAAAAAAAATTTACCTCATACATAATGAAATGGGTAGCTTTATCATTTCATAAGAAAAAAATTAGAGAAAATATATTAATTCAGGAAAACTTGGCTTATTAGGCAAATCGGGCCTTGCATAGTAGGCTGAGAATTGCGTTCTGGCTACTAGGTACGACATATATATATATATATATATATATATATATATATATATATATGTCGTACCTAGTAGCCAGAACTCACTTCTCAGCCTACTATGCAAGGCCCAATTTGCCTAATAAGCCAAGTTTTCATGAATTAATTGTTTTTCGACTACCTAACCTACCTAACCTAACCTTACCTAACTTTTTCGGCTACCTAACCTAACCTAACCTATAAAGATAGGTTAGGTTAGGTTAGGTAGGGTTGGTTAGGTTCGGTCATATATCTACGTTAATTTTAACTCCAATAATAAAAAATTGACCTCATACATATAGAAATGGGTAGATTTATCATTTCATAAGAAAAAAATTAGAGAAAATATATTAATTCAGGAAAACTTGGCTTATTAGGCAAATCGGGCCTTGCATAGTAGGCTGAGAAGTGCGTTCTGGCTACTAGGTACGACATATATATATATATATATATATATATATATATATATATATATATATATATATATATATATATATATATATATATATATATATATATAAAACTATGGCCTCTGCTTCCAAGGAAGCGGAGATGTTTCTGATGGGAAAGAAAGAGACAATTGCGCAGCGTCAACCGCTGGTGCTGCGCGGGCAGTTCTAGGGGCATATAAAACCCGGCACAAAGAGGGGCTCTACCCTCACTTTTCCCGCAACAGCTGCTGCACTTGAAACAACTTGGACTACGCTTGGTCTACTCAGGAGATGGACATCACGCCAGCTACCCCGGTCCCCGACCTCTCTCTCCCCGATATCATGGGACCCTCGACCTCCCAGACTGGTACGGCAGGAGCCTCCTGCAAAACACTACTAAACCCAAGGTAATGTGAGGTTTTCCGTTCAAATTTAGTCAGAACCATCCCCAGTGCCGGCGTGTGCCTACCTCCGTCTCCTTGTGGCCCGTGTAGCAGCCTTAGCTAGTTCCCTAGGGCCTTCGGCGCGTTATGCTGCCCTGGGGGATCCAGGAGCGCCCTTCGGGCCCACATTGCGGTGCCGCTGCAGTCACTCGCTGCTGGTGCACGCCTAGGGCCAGCATGTGTGTGCCATGTCCCTAGAGGCCTGTGTGCCTTGGACACGCCCCAGCGGGCCTGCTGTGTGCCCGGGCGCCAGCCCTGCCTGGCCCCCTGTGACCGGCACGGCATCCTCCTTGGCGGCGACGCCACGTGGCCTGGCGTTGGTGGGCCTGTGCCCTCGGGGGCCCGTCCCCTGGGGCCCACGCCACGTCGATCGGCGCTGTCCTTGTGGGTGGGCGTCAGGGAGTACCTAGGCTTCCCCTCCCGTCCTTGGCTACCCCTCCCGCCTCCACACGTGCTCCCTGACGCCGATCTGCTGGGTACCATGGGCTGCCCTAGGGGCCAGGCTTCGCGCCGTGCACGGACGGGCGTGCCCGGCCGGGCTTCCTGCGTGATGCCAGGCGGCGACGCCACGTGGCCAGGTTCCTGCAGTCCCTTGCCAGTGCCTGCCCGGGACCCATGCCCTGGGCGGCGTTGGCCACGTGGCATGGCGCTACTTTGGGAGCTTGCTCTGGGCTGTCTCGCTTCCTTCCTCTCCCTCTTGGGCATTAAACCTCGTGGATTAGCGCGTGGCCCCACTGGCTCGAGGCTAGGTCTGCACGTGCTCGTCCGGGCGTGCATGTTTGTGGGGGTTTTCCTCGCCCTCGGGCATGAGACGCCCATGCATTGTGGCGGTGCCCATGGTGGGCACCGCCACAATGAGGCTATCTTGCCTAGGGACCGCCTCTTTTCTCGGCGTCGGGTAGGGCTTAGCTGTGACCCTGGAAACACAAACCGTAACTGTCTCTATTTTCCGCTTGTTACAACGTGTAATAAAGTTGTTACATCTTGGCTTAACGTGTTTATGACGTATTAGAACGTTGTTACAACTTGCTATATTGGTTGTTATAACTGGTTAGGAGGTGTTAAAACTTGTTCGAACGTTGTACCAACGTCGTAGTTTGGGTGTGTGTTTAGCGGGGAGCCCCTTGTACAGCTGCTGTCCGTGACCCAGGTTGGTGGCCACTTCAGTCCCGTGGCTAGGCCACTTGGCCTGCTTGACTAGGCTGCCCTAGGGCCCTGGTTTTGGGGGTTTTCCGTTGTGTTTTCAGGCAGCCGGGCGGCCCCTTCACGGGGGCGAGCATCAGGCATGCTCGTTGTTCCCAGACGTTCCTACGGACGGTGGAGCTGGCGCTTGTTCCCAGACGTTTCGTCTGGCCGGTGTAGCCCGGCGCGTTTGTACCAGGCCGTTCCGTCAGCACAGAGTCCCCAGGTGTTTTTGTCCCCAGACGCTTCGCCTGGCAGGGTTAGCTGGCCCGTTTTGTCCCCAGACATTTCGTCTGGCCGGTGTAGCCCGATACGTTGTTCCCAGATGGTACGTCTGGCCGGTATAGCCCAGTGCGTTGGTAACATGCCGTTCGTCGGTCCGGAGTCCCCAGGCATGTTATTCCTACTTCTTTCGCCTGCCGAGGTGGCCGGCCCGTTTTGTTCCTAGACGTTTGGTCTGACCGGTGTAGCCCGGTGCATTAGTCCCCAGATGCCTCACCTGCACATTGTTGCACGGGTTTCCCGGTGTCTCCTCGGCTGCAGTGTCCCAGTCTTACATCTCCTGGCATTCACAGGACGCTCGTGCCATCCTCCGTTGCAAGTTTCACTGTTTGTTTGACTGGTGTAACCCGGTGCCCTCTCAGGGGCCAAGACGCTGGGTTCCCCAGGCCCGCAGCCAACTGGTGTGGCTTAATTTGGGCCCCCCCTTCTTCCTGGCAGGACTGCACTCCTTCCACGCCGGCGAGGGTCCGCTGGCGTCAGAGCACGACCTCGAGTTTCGCCTGGTGACGCCCCGCCAGCGTCCCGGACGACGGTACGGTAGGTTTCGTCCTAACTGTAAGGCTCACAAGAACAGAGCGGCGTCGGCGTTGCAGCCGACGGTGCCAGGAGATGATGTCACTCTGGACATTGGTTCAGCCTTGGTAACCAAATGCAGGTGCAGTGGACCTTGTTACGGACAGGAGTCCAACGTCCTAGCACGGAGCAGTGACGACAACGGCATCTGCCAGTCTGCTCCCGAAACCTCCTCCAAATGGACGACGCCATCTAGTGCGGACGGGATATACCGGCCACAGGGGCTGGATTCCCGTCTTAATCAGCTCGTAACGTAGCCACTGCTGACCTCTGGTGAGGTGGCGCTTAGACAGCAACGCCATGTATGGCGTGGATAGGTGGACGTTTGGTTCTAAGTCTGTGAGGTGCCCTAGAGTGTAACCAGTACTAATGATGTGTCTGATTACAGAGTCAACCTGGGACTGCTGTATTGGACGATGGGGCAGTCTACCCAAGGCAGCCATAGTCTCTCCACGTGTCTGCTGCAGAAGCTGTGAGTCACCCCCGGACGAACACTGTTGAGTGTTAGCCTGCCTGTGACGTGGCAGTACCAGGAATCATCTTATCTGGGGGCTGCCCAGCAAACACAGAACGTTTGTGGACGTTTTTAAATGGTGCCACAAAGGTAATACTGTAACTTTTGACATAAATACGTATATCTGACGTTCTTAAAACCAAAGGATATAACTAAAAACATTTATTCTTGAGACACAGTTTTTTAAGATTTATGTAAAAATTTAAAAATAATAGTGAATGCTATGGTATTATAATGTTTTCATGCTTTATATTTAAGAATAAATAATTTTCAGTCAACATTTAGTTTTTTTTGTTTACTTTCTGTAAAGCTATCCAATTTACGTTCTTATAACATAAATATAACATTTATATGACATCAGTATAACGTTATTTACACGACATCATTACGTTATTATGATGTTATATTAACATATAATTCCTGTATGAAAACCAGAATATATGTTGAACTTTATGTTTTAAACCTTGCAAAGTTATCATAAAACTTGGAATAAGACGGTAAGCATGCTTTACTTATGAAAATATACAAACAAATCAACAAAAACATTTTAACATAAAAAACATAAACATAACATAAATTGATTGCATGCATGGGAGTTAACTGGAACTCTGTAATATTGCATACATGAACCTTAAGGTACAAACCCAGTGTATTTACCCATGCAGTTCTTTCCTAAATCTAAATTTTTCCAATTTTTACACTTTGTTTCGAGTTCTGTCTTGTGTTGCTACTTTTAATACCCCATTAATGTCCCCTTTGTTATGTCCATTCGTCCCATTGTGCACCTCCTTGAGGTTACCTTGAGGTGCTTCTGGGGCTTAGCGTCCCCGCGGCCCGATCGTCGACCAGGCCTCCTGGTTGCTGGACTGATCAACCAGGCTGTTGGACGCGGCTGCTTGCAGCCTGACATATGAGTCACAGCCTGGTTGATCAGGTATCCTTCGGAGGTGCTTATCCAGTTCTCTCTTGAACACTGTGAGGGGATTGCCAGTTATGCCCCTTATGTGTAGCGGAAGCGAGTTGAACAGTCTCGGGCCTCTGATGTTGATAGAATTCTCTCTCAGAGTACCTGATGCACCTCCGCTTTTTAACGGGGGTATTCTGCACATCCTGCCATGTCTTCTGGTCTCATGTGATGTTATTTCTGTGTGCAGGTTTGGGACCAGCCCCTCTAATATTTTCCACGTGTAAATTATTATGTATCTCTCCCGCCTGCGCTCAAGGGAGTACAGATTTAGGCTCTTTAGTCGGTCCCAATAGTTTAGGTGTTTTACTGAGTGGATTCTAGCAGTGAAGGATCTCTGCACGCTCTCCAGGTCAGCAATTTATCCAGCTTTGAAAGGGGCTATCATTGTGCAGCAGTACTGCACTCTAGAGAGCACAAGCGTTTTGAAAAGTGTCATCATCGGTATAGCATCTCTAGTGTGAAAAGTTCTTGTTATCCAACCTGTCATTTTTCTTGCAGTTGTGACGGCTACTTTATTGTGTTCTTTAAAGGTAAGGTCTTCCGACATGAGTACACCCAGATCCTTTACATTGCCTTTACGTTCTATGTTATGATTTGCCTGAGTTTTGTACGTGGTTTCCGTTTTTATATTTTCATTTTTTCCATAGCGCATGAGCTGGAACTTATCTTCGTTAAACACCATATTATTTTCTGTAGCCCATAGAAAGACCTGATCTACATCTAACTGGAGGTTTGCCGTGTCCTCTATGTTACCTACTCTCATGAAGATCCTAGTGGCATCTGCAAAGGATGATACAGTGCTATAGGTTGTGTTCTTGTCTATGTCCGATATGAGGATGAGAAAAAGTACTAGAGCAAGCACAGTACCTTGGGGAACTGAGCTCTTCACGGTTGATGGGCTGGATTTTATTTTGTTGACTATTACACATTGGGTTCTGTTGGTCAGGAAATTGTAGATCCATCTGCCTATTTTTCCGGTAATTCCTTTTGAACGCATTTTATGTGCAATAACGCCATGGTCACATTTATCAAAAGCTTTTGCGAAATCTGTGTAAATTACATCAGCGTTTTGTTTGTCTTCCATAGCATCTAATGCCATATCATAGTGGTCCAGCAACTGCGACAGGCAAGAGCGCCCTGTTCTGAAACCATGTTGTCCAGGGTTATGGAGATGCTGTGATTCCATGTATTTTCTGATCTTACTTCTTAGCACTCTCTCAAAAATTTTTATAATGTGCGATGTTAGTGCTATCGGTCTGTAATTTTTTGCCTCTGCCTTATTTCCTCCTTTATGAAGTGGCGCTATCTCTGCTGTTTTTAGTATATCAGGAATAACGCCAGTATCTAGGCTTTTTTCTCCACAGAATGTGGAGGGCCTGCGATAGTGTTTGTTTACAGTTCTTGATGAATATGGAGTTCCAAGAATCTGGGCCTGGTGCAGAGTGCATAGGCATACTATTTATGGCTTCTTCAAAATCCAGTGGGGATAGGGTGACGTCTGATATATGATTTGATGTTGGTATCCTCTACTATATGTCACTCCTAATTCTTCGCTTTTCTAGAGAATGTAATATAAGCTTTCTTTCTTCATATGACAGGTTAACAGGTAGAATAGGACAGGTAGAACAAAGATTAATATTTATATATGGATAACTATTATAAGTCGGTTTGAATGAGTGAATTGCTGCTTGAAGATAGGTATATACACGTGTGGTACTATCAGATTGCATCGTGGTGAGCCTAAAACCCTTCAGATCCAAGCAAAGGGTAAAATGCCAGCAGATACAATTGCGAACACATTGATACCAAAATGAAAGACATATGACGAGAATTGAGGTAACCAAAGTGAAAAGAGTGTTCACATTACATTGCACTAGAGTGCTCCCGGGTTACTTTCTCTGTTTTGTGCGGATGGTACACCTTGCTTTTGGAGTTTATATGCATTTAAACCTGTAGATAATTCTATTGCTAACACATTGATACCAAAATGAAAGACCTAGGATGACAATTGGGGTGACCAAAATGAAAAGAGTGTATACATTTTATCGCTCTTGTGCGCTCCCTGGTAACACGCTCTCGCTTTCTTTGTTTGTTGCGGATGGTAAGCCGGGCTTTTGGAGTTTATATGCCTTTAGTCCTGTAGAGAATTCTATTGCGAACACATTGATACCAAATTGAAAAACCTAGGATGAGAATTGAGGTAACAAAGTTGAAAAGGGTATACACTTTTCAGTATTACCACGCTCTCTAATGTAATGAGAGTTGCCTGAGGGTGGCTCAGCTTTCTTTTTCTGGTACCCTTGGCCTACATTCATCTTGTCGGCGGGTGGAGCGCGCTGCTGTCTTTGACATTATATGCACATAGTTCTGTTGGGAATTCTATTGCGAACGCATTGATACCAAAATGAAAGACATAGGACGAGAATTAAGGTGACAAAGTTGAAAAGAGAAAACACTTTTCAGTATTTCCGCACACTACCAGGGAATGTCCAAAAAAAATGGAGTGGAGGGGTAACTTGCCCAAAACGCAAAAGTGTTTGGGGAGATTAACTTTCGTTCAATACTATTATGCAAGAGGAGCCACACATGGTTCATCCAATAAAATCAGCAGACTTCTAGATGTTACTACTGCTCGGCTTAGACTCGGTTACAAGTATTTCTGGGAATTCTCATTATCTGCTGATGTAGATCTTACCAAACTATGTCAACAAAATTATTCGCACACCCTCCGTCACTATGTGATAGTGAATTCAGAGACAATTCTATAACCAATGTACCAACGATATGTAAATATTTCATTCAAAATGATCTGCTACCAGAAATTTTAGCCAAATATCCCCAGTTTGCTAACTGTAGGTAGTAACTAAGTGATTGTAACATATCCACCGCTGCCCACTGGATGGGGGGCGGTGTGCAGGACAAACATATCAATTGTAACACTAGCTCTCCACATATGTCAGTTGCTTAATTTAGAAACTGTACTTGTGGTCGATCTCGAACCCATTGTTGATGTGACGACTTATATTGAATTTTGTAACTAGCTCATCAAGATTGTAACTGGCTGAGCTAAATGAATTGTGGGGTTCAGTCCCTGAGCCCATTATGTGCCTCTGCAACCCTTTCCACTACCGCCCACAAGATGGGTATGGGGTGCATTATAAATGAACTAAACTAACTTTAAGGCATCCTGAAAGAAAGCTTGGAGGGCTTGAAAAATTGCAGACAAAGCCTTGAGGATAATCCTTGGGTGCCTTCGTACCACAAAGATACTTAATATGAGAAAGGAACTCAATATTCCGAGCGTTGTTTATCGTGTTACTAAAATTAACTGTCAAATTGGTATAAAAATGCTTAGGCTATCTCATCCTAACCCTTGCACAGAAGCCCTCCAGAATTTCTTTATTGAATGTAAACATTGTTTCAAATAGATAAATAAAATTGGAACTGAACTCTGAAAGTATCAGATTTATAATTTGTACCAAGAGAGACAACAATATCACTTTCCTGCACTGTAGGAAATTACACCCTTTTCAATTTTAATCCCTCCCTTTCCATCAAAGGAGCAAATTAGAGATCAGTCCCAGCTTTGTTTTGAGGCAAAGCTCAACGTCTTAAGCCATATTGATGCTCTGTTGTAACATGCTCGTGTCCGAAGCTAGACACAAATACAACAAAATTATTAAGGATGGTAACAGAGTCCATTTCATGTGGTCTCCATCTCATGTTGGCCTCCGAATGCATGATAGAGCTGATAAGTTAGCCAAAGAATCTGCCTTTAAAGGAGCCGTTGAGTGTAACCTTGGATTGTCAATGAGCAATCTGAGAGCAGCAGTACACCGAGAACTTCAACAAGATCTTGTAGATCTGAGGCAAAGTGAAATTGACACCAGTAATTCCATCTATCATCATACTATCATGCAAGAGGAGCCACACATCTATGGATCATCCAATAAAACCAGCAGACTTCTAGATGTTACTACTGCTCGGCTTAGACTCGGTTACAAGTATCTCTGGGAATTCTCATTATCTGCTGATGTAGACCTGACCAAATGTAAACTGTGTCAACAAAATTATTCGCACACCCTCCGTCACTATGTGATGGAGTGCGAAAAGATACGTGAATTTAGAGACAATTCTATAACCAATGTTCCAGCGATGTGTCAATATTTCATTCAAAATGATCTGCTACCAGAAATTTTAGCCAAATATCCCCAGTTTGCTAACTGTAGGTAGTAACTAAGTGATTGTAACCTATCCACCGCTTCCCACTGGATGGGGGGCGGTGTGCAGGACAAACATATAACTTGACACTAGCTCTCCACATATGTCAGTTGCTTAATTTAGAACCTGTACTTGAGGTCGATCTTGAACCCATTGTTGATGTGATGACTTATATTGAATTTTGTAACTAGCTCATCAAGATTGTAACTTGCTTAGCTAAATGAATTGTGGGGTTCAGTCCCTGAGCCCATTATGTGCCTCTGTAACCCTTTCCACTACCGCCCACAAGATGGGTATGGGGTGCATAATAAATGAACTAAACTAACTGTCCACAGAGCATTCTCTCTCTCAAATCATATACACTGAAGGTTTCCTAGAGCGCCCAACGGGTGCAGCTGGAAGTGCAGTTGTCCTGGCAATAGGATATGACTTATATTTTGAGTGAGGAGTCCGTATAAACAACTGGGCCTCTACCCTTCAGACTGAACTATTTGCCTTGCTCCTTGCACTGAAATGTGTACAAGTATCCAAACTTGATACATTAATTGTAAGTGACTCTTAATTGCTCTCAACTCCTTAAGACATAACTGTAACATGCTTGTGTTTGAAGCTAGACACAAATACAACAACAACTTTGAACTGCCATGAACTATATCCGATCCTATCTTAGTAACAGACACCAATATGTAGCCATCAATGATATAACCTCTCCCACTCTACCACTTACCATAGGGGTGCCACAGAGCAGCATCCTAGGGCCCTCCTGTTTCTTATATACATCAATGATCTCCCTAATGTCTCTAACATACTTAAACCTATATTGTTGGCTGATGATACTACTCATCTACTCTGACCCCAACCCACTCCTGTTAAATAATGTTGTAAACAATTAATTAAAAAAAGTCTACTTGTGGATGTCAACCAACAAACTCACACTAAACATAGAAAAGATCTACTATATCTTATTTGGAAACAAATCAACAAATGCAATTCAGCTTCAGATAGCTAATGTAAACATTAACAATAAAAATGATGGAAAGTTCCTTGGCATATTCCTAGACAAGAGACTCACCTTCCGCACCCATATACAACACATAACTAAAAAGGTTTCTATAACAGTTGGTATACTCTCTAAGATCAGATATTATGCACCCTACTCTGCTCTCCTCTCACTCTATTATGCACTTATCTATCCCTATCATTCTTATGGTATTTGTGCTTGAGGTTCAACCTCTGCAAACTACCTCAAGCCCATCATCATCCAGTAAAAATCTGCTATCAGGACAATAACTAACTCTACCTTCAGACAACACACAGCTCCCTTGTTCAAATCCTTAAACATGCTAAACAAATTCACTCCATACATTCTCCTGTGTAAATTACGTTTATAAAACCCTTTTTCTAAGTGCAAACCCTGATCTGAAACTCTTCCTGGACAGATGTAATAGAACACATGGCCACCCCACCAGACATAAATATCTCTTTGATATCCCCAGAGTCAAACTTAATCTATGTAAACACTCTATGTAAATAAAGGGACCTAGTCTTTGGAACTCACTCCCTAATGATTTGAAAAGCTGTCCAACTTCTGCCATATTCAAAAATAAAACCAAAAAGTACCTAATTTCATCTTCATAGTTTTCTACCATGGGCTTTATCTTCACACTGTATCTAGTGTTACTCAATCCCCCAATATTTGTACCTAAGCCATATTACTTTAACATTGTAATCTTAGATATCATCTGATATCATGGTTGTTGTATTCAGTGCATATACTACTGCATTATTCCTTGAAACTTTTCCTCGAAATGATCTTCATATTGTGCTTCAGTGAACCAATGTATAACCCTGAAATGCTATCCTCATGTACCTAGTAATCCTTGTTTCTTTATTGTGTATTGTTATTATTGTGTATCATTCTGATCTGCTTTTGTGTCAAAATTTCTTCAAATTACCTGCAAACACTTTTGCTGATTTTACTGTAATTATTCTACTTAAAATTATCTGTACCTGTAAAGAAAAGCTGTAAAATACCTGCTAACATTTTTTATCAATTTTACTGTTAATTTATAAAAAAAAATCTGTTTAAGGACTTACCCGAAACGCTATGCGTGCTAGTGGCTTTACAAGAATGTTAATTCAACTTATTTTCTATATTCTCTGTTAACCCCCAATGTAACTTCTTGTACATAAATAAATAAAAATAAAATAATAAAAATAACAAAATTATTAATGATGGGGTCAAGCGACGAGGGAGTAATTGCGCAAAGCGTCCCTCACCTGTGACGTCACAGCGTCATCTGACGCCATATCAACACAGCGGCCATTTTGTCGTGAGTTCAGTCATGGCGAGGACAAACCCTTCATGCAAACTGCACCTACTATCAAGAAGAAGAAGATTTTGTGTTCCACCGATAGTATTATCGTAAGTAAACACTTATATTTTATAATATTAATTGATTCTATTTTTCTGTAATAAAGGTCCAAGGGGGTGTTGAGTAAGGAACAAGGGTACTGTGTTGGGAAGTGAGGGCTGTTACTGGTGTCTGTGGGGATGTGAGGACTTGTACCAACCACTACCACCACCAGTACCTTGTCTTCCACCCTGCTTAGTATTCCTATTGAGATATGAAATATTATTGCATTCATATAATTATTCATTCACAGTCATTACTATTTTTATGGGCTATGTTCTGTTACCCTAATGCTTTTTATTCCTGGGCATGTCCATTTACTCTCCAGCCCTTCACAAGCCACTGCTGCACCCCCTCCATGCCCATACTTACTGTGCTTATTCTTACAGGACTGCACTGCATTATGTAGTGTTCACTGCCTGGACACCTTGGCAATGTAGAGACAGATATTCTGCAATACCGTGATATTAGCAGTAGAGTGATAAGCTGACACACGGGAGGTACAATGGAAAGAAGTTGAGTATCAACTCTTGTAATTTATATTGCTTCCAGTGAGTTTTTAGTTTTCTTATAATCACTATGTTATCTATCCTCTACAACCTAGTTATCTGCTTCATACATGCATTATAGGGTTCTGGTAGTTGTTCTACTCACCAAGCCCTTCCAAGGCCAGGCTTGACATGTGAGAGCTTGGTCCAACAGGCTGTTGCTTGGACAGGCCCCTCAGGCCCACATATCCACCACAGCCTTGTTTGTCCAGCACTTCTTGAAGATGTTCAGGTTTTCTCTTGAAGGTGTCAACGGTTGTTCCAGCAATACTGTATTTCTTTTATTGCTGAAAACATGTTTTCAGCCATAAAAAAAAATAATCCTGAATCCAGAAAAAAATCCCTTTTGTATCATCTGGAAATTTTCAAATATTGCTGATCAAACCTGAGTCTAAATTATTTGTATATATTATGAATTACAGAGGTCCCAGGACAGAGTTTTGAGGAACTCCACTTACATTTTCCCACTCTGATTTAACCCCATTTATACAAACTCATTCTTATCTTTTAGCTAATCATTTATTGTACACACCATACTCAGCCTGTGTAGGGTAGTTTATTGTGC
This sequence comes from Procambarus clarkii, assembly GCF_040958095.1. Classification (NCBI taxonomy): domain Eukaryota; kingdom Metazoa; phylum Arthropoda; class Malacostraca; order Decapoda; family Cambaridae; genus Procambarus; species Procambarus clarkii. Next base: position 47,473,195 of record NC_091155.1, read on the forward strand.
ATCCTAGTATTGTGTATGTGTAGTATATATATTTGTGTAGTATATTTGGTATATTTAATGCCTCTAACCTCTCCTCATAGTTCTTGTCCTTCAATTCTGGGAGCCACTTAGTAGCATGTCTTTGCACCTTTTCCAGTTTATGTGCTTCTTAAGATATGGGCACCATACAACCGCTGCATATTCCAGCTTTAGTCTAACAAAAGTCGTGAACAATTTCTTGAGTATTTCGCCATCCATGCATTTAAAAGCTCTGAATATTATCCTTTACCTGCAATTGGTTGTTGCTGTATTTATAGAATATGATTTGTTCTGCTTTACATTTGTTTATTTTTTTTTTCAAAATTTCTTTCTGCCTCTCTCCTCACTGCCGTGTAGTTGTTTCTCTTTGTATTACTGGTATGTTTGGGGGTTTGGCCTCTTCGTATATTGATTCCATTTTTGTGTCTTTTGGTCTCTGGCCGTCTTGAAATTTCAGTTGAACAAATCCTGTTTCCTAGTTCTGCATCTCTGTTTTGGTATAAATGTTTTTGTTCCTTTATCATATATTTCACAAAATTGACATACTGTGCATTAATTCATCTCAATTACTTCCTTTCCTAACAGCAAGCCTTTCCAGTAAAATTCTTTGAATTCTTTTCTGACTTCCAGCCTAATGTTTGTTTTATCCTAGTGTGTATGATGCCTAGCGTGTGTCTGGTGCCTGTTGTGTTAAACCGAAGATAAATGCATAAGTATAGGTCAGTAATTTCTCCAGCTTTGAAAGGGGCTTTCATTATGCAGCAGTATTCCACTCTAGAGAGCACTAGCGTCTTGAAAACTATCATCATCGGTATAGCATCTCTAGTGTGAAAAGTTCTTGTTATCTATCCTGTCATTTTTCTTGCAGTTGTGACGGCTACTTTATTGTGTTCTTTAAATGTAAGGCCTTCTGACATCAGTACACCCAAATCCTTTACGTTGCTTTTCCGTTCAATGTTATGATTTGACTGAGTTTTGTAAGTGGTTTCCGTTTTTATATTTTCATTTTTTCCGTAGCGCATGAGCTGAAACTTATGTTCGTTAATCACCATGTTATTTTCTGTAGCCCATAGAAAGACCTGATTTACATCTGATTGGAGGTTTGCCGTGTCCTCTATGTTGCCTACTCTCGTGAAGATTCTAGTGTCATCTGCAAAGGATGATCAAGTACTATAGGTTGTGTCCTTGTCTATGTCCGATATGAGGATGAGAAAAAGTATTGGAGCAAGCACAGTACCCTTGGGGACTGAGCTCTTTACGGTTGATGGTCCAGATTTTATTTTGTTGACTACTACACATTGGGTTCTATTAGTCAGGAAGTTGTATATCCATCTGCCTATTTTTCCGGTAATTCCTTTTGAATGCATTTTATGTGCAATAACACAATGGTCACATTTGTCAAAGGCTTTTGCGAAATCTGTGTAAATTACATCAGCGTTTTGTTTGTCTTCCATGGCTTCTAGTGCCATGTCAGAGTGGTCCAGCAACTGTGATAGGCAAGAGCGCCCTGTTCTGAAACCATGTTGTCTGGGGTTATGGAGATGCTGTGATTCCATGTATTTTGTGATCTTACTTCTTAGCATTCTCTCAAAGATTTTGATGATGTGCGATGTTAGTGCTATCGGTCTGTAGTTTTTTGCCTCTGCCTTATTTCCTCCTTTATGGGGCGGTGCTATCTCTGCTGTTTTTAGTATGTCAGGGATAATGCCAGTATCTTGGCTTTGTCTCCAAAGAATGTGAAGGGCCTGCGATAACGTTTTTTTTACAGTTCTTGATGACTATAGAGTTCCAAGAGTCAGGGCCTGGTGCAGAGTGCATAGGCATACTGTCTATGGCTTCTTCAAAATCCAGTGGGGATAGGATCACATCTGATTTATGATTTGATGTTGGTATCATATCCATGAAAAATTCATTTGGGTTATCAATCTTCAGTGTGTTCAGTGGCTCGCTGAAAACAGTCGTACTGATTGTGTGGTAAGGCGTACTGATTCTTGTGTGGTATTGTGGCACGTGCAATAATATGTATTGTTTCATTGCAGATAAGAGATTCCAGATCGTTCCAGATTTCCGAAGTACTGAAATGCACACCATACAAGCTTGGTGGATCTAGGTGCAAGGTAAAATAATTTACATTTACTTGAATATATTTTTAGATAATTATCAGTATATATATAATATATTTATATGTGTCGTACCTAATAGCCAGAACGCACTTCTCAGCCTACTATGCAAGGCCCGATTTGCCTAATAAGCCAAGTTTTCATGAATTAATGGTTTTTCGACTACCTAACCTAACCTAACCTAACTTTTTCGGCTACCTAACCTAATCTAACCTATAAAGATAGGTTAGGTTAGGTTAGGTAGGGTTGGTTTGGTTCGGTCATATATCTACGTTAACTTTAACTCCAATAAAAAAAAATTGACCTCATACGTAATGAAATGGGTAGCTTTATCATTTCATAAGAAAAAAATTAAAGAAAATATATTAATTTAGGAAAACTTGGCTTATTAGGCAAATTGGGCCTTGCATAGTAGGCTGAGAAGTACGTTCTGGCTACTAGGTACGACATATGCATATATATATATATATATATATATATATATATATATATATATATATATATATATATATATATATATGTCGTACCTAGTAGCCAGAACTCACTTCTCAGCCTACTATTCAAGGCCCGATTTGCCTAATAAGCCAAGTTTTCCTGAATTAATATATTTACTATAACTTTTTTCTTATGAAATGATAAAGCAACCCTTTTCTCTATGTATGAGGTCAATTTTTTTTTATTGGAGTTAAAATTAACGTAGATATATGACCGAACCTAACCAACCCTACCTAACCTAACCTAACCTATATTTATAGGTAAGGTTAGGTTAGGTAGCCAAAAAAAGCTAGGTTAGGTTAGGTTAGGTAGGTTAGGTAGACGAAAAAACATTAATTCATGAAAACTTGGCTTATTAGGCAAATCGGGCCTTGATTAGTAGGCTGAGAAGTGCGTTCTGGCTATTAGGTACGACATATATATATATATATATATATATATATATATATATATATATGTCGTACCTAGTAGCCAGAACGCACTTCTCAGCCTACTATACATGGCCCGATTTGCCTAATAAGCCAAGTTTTCATGAATTAATTGTTTTTCGACTACCTAACCTACCTAACCTAACCTAACCTGACGTTTTCGGCTACCTAACCTAACCTAACCTATAAAGATCGGTTAGGTAGGGTTGGTTAGGTTCGGTCATATATCTACGTTAATTTTAACTCCATTAAAAACAAATTGACCTCATACATAATGAAATGGGTAGCTTTATCATTTCATAAGAAAAAAATTAGAGAAAATATATTAATTCAAGAAAACTTGGCTTATTAGGCAAATCGGGCCTTGCATTGTAGGCTGAGAAGTGCGTTCTGGCTACTAGGTACGACATATATATATATATATATATATATATATATATATATATATATATATATATATATATATGTCGTACCTAGTAGCCAGAACTCACTTCTCAGCCTATTATGCAAGGCCCAATTTGCCTAATAAGCCAAGTTTTCATGAATTAATTGTTTTTCGACTACCTAACCTACCTAACCTAACCTAACCTACCTTTTTGGGCTACCTAACCAAACCTAACCTATAAAGATAGGTTAGGTTAGGTTAGGTAGGGTTGGTTAGGTTCGGTCATATATCTACGTTAATTTTAACTCCAATAAAAAAAAATTGACCTCATACATAATGAAATGGGTAGCTTTATCATTTCATAAGAAAAAAATTAGAAAAAATATATTAATTCAGGAAAACTTGGCTTATTAGGCAAATCGGGCCTTGCATAGTAGGCCAAAAAGTGAGTTCTGGCTACTAGGTACGACATATATATATATATATATATATATATATATATATATATATATATATATATATATATATATATATATATATATATATATATATATATATATATATATATATATTTATATACATTTGATAGTTACAAGATATACATGGGTTGATACAAAAATAATAATGCAAAAAGGTGCTTAAAGGTTATGGATCTCTTGAAAAACACAACAATGGGAAACATTGATGAATGTCACAGACGGGTTCGATCATTGTTGCAAGTCAAACACTTCTTCAAATTCCTCTGAAGTTGGACTAGTGCCCAAGACGCAACAGGCATTTCCCCTCTGAATCGCAACACTGAGGCGCTGGAACAAGAAACTTTTTGCTCTCTGGTCTTTTGTAGCGCTGATCAATTTGTCCCCCAATTTCTTCAGGAACTTCAATGCACATTTTCCCCACGAACCGAGGGTCTCCGAGCCGATCGGAACAAAGCTGTAGCAGTGTGCTAGACCTCTGTATTTAATAATTTTCTGCGATTCCCTGAAAGAAGCAGCACCACCGCTTTCACGTGTGCTGTAGTGGAGGTAGGTACTGGCCAGTGTGGCAGCGTACGTGTAGTCCCATACCACTTGCTTACCATCCTTCCAAGGTAGCAAGGTGACCCCATCAGGGCACTTCTGAGGGTCGTTAGGTCTGGATAAGAGTGGTTCTCTTTGTGCTGGGCAGCGGGCTGTGGCGAGGCTCCTCTTGATGATGTCGTTGACTTCTTCATGTCTTGCAATTTTACCCTGTGATTTACGACATACCAGACCATGACGACCATATTGGTCTGCCATCGCAGTTCCACAGATGCACCTATGTTCGGTGAGGATGGGGGCGGCAAGGCGAAGGGCAACTCCAATGCGGAGAGCGTCATGACTGAGGCGAGTTCCCAGGGCTGCATTGGGCAGAGCAAATAAAAAATCCCCGGCGTGGGGTGCTGTTACCGCTAGGAGGCGGGCTTTGTTTTCAGCATCAGCGTTGTCAATCATTGCTGTGACAGTCTTTTCCATTATGGGGCTACCAGTGGGCCTGCTTGTGGTCTTTTGGGACTTGTGGTCGGGGTTGAGGGTGTGCAATGGTGTCCCATTGTCTGGCTGCTTCGATGAACGTTTGATCATGAGTTCCCGCTGTCTCTCTCATACGCTGTGGTAGGATCTGCCCTGCCAATTCGTTGGCTGCTGTACATGAGGATAAGAATGCTGGAAGTGCTACCTCAGTTGCCTTTCGTATGCCTATCCCTCCAAATCTCACTGGTAGTGTTGCATAGTGTATATATATATATATATATATATATATATATATATATATATATATATATATATATATATATATATATATATATATATATATATATATATATATATATATACAGTATATAAATATATATATAATATATTATATGTGTGTGTGTGTATAAATTTGTGTGTGTGTGTAAATCACGGAAATTAACATGTGGTGAAAAGTGTGAGTGTCAGACCACAGAAGAAGAATTGAAACAGGAAATTCCTTAAGTACTTTCATATTAAAATAATACATGTTCAGAAGGAATCAAGTAAATGTAAATTATTTCAGGAGGAATGATTCCTTCTAAAGATATATTATTGAAATACGAAAGTACTTAAGGAAATCCTAAGTGTAGTTACAGGATGAGAGCTACACTCGTGGTGTCCCATTTTCCCAGCACTCTTTGTCATATAATGCTTTGAAACTTTTGACGGTCTTGGCCTCCACCACCTTCTCACCTAACTTGTTTCAACCGTTTACCATTCTGTTTGCAAAAGTGAATTATCTTACATTTCTTCGGCATCTTTGTTTAGTTTGTTTAAATCTATAACCTCTTGTTCTTGAAATTCCAGGTCTCGGGAAATCTTCCCTATCAAGTTTATCAATTCCTGTTACTGTTTTGTACGTAGTGATCATATCTCCTCTTTTCCTTCTGTCTTCTAGTTTTGGAATATTTAATGCCTCTAATGTCTCCTCATAAATCCTGCCCTTCAGTTTTGGTATGAATGTTTGTGTGCCTTCATCGTATATTTTGCAAAATATGGAATACATCTCATTTACTTTACTCTAAGAATATGGTTCGATCATTTAAAAACCCTCTTGTTCAAATTGCAAAGAGACTGAAAGAGATGCAGCATGCTCAATGGATTATATATTAGTGATTATTATTAGGATTATATATTAGTGAATCATATTAGTGATTCAATTATTATGGTCATAAAACAATAAACAGTTTTTCTGTTATTACACTCTATTCACAGGTTATATATAAGTATCTGCATGTTTTGTTCACCATTACAAACCACTAAGTTGGTTTGATTTTTGTTGAGATTGTTATTTATGATAAGATTCCTTACGTTATCTGAGAATGAAGCTATGTTGGTATTGGGAAATCTATAGATGGAACTTATAGTCAAGGAGGATTTAAGGGATTTACTGGAGAACTTGGCAAAGGTATATTCACAATAGTCTTCTCTATTACTAATGACACTATTGCAGATGAAGGTATCTTTGTAAGATATTGCTATGCCACCTCCTTTTTTTATTAGGCCTGCAGTTGTGAATGGCTTTATTATCAGCCAAGTTGTAGCATACAACATAGCATATATATGTATATGGCATACATATATATATATATATATATATATATATATATATATATATATATATATATATATATATATATATATATATATATATATATATATATATATATATATATATATATATATATATATATATTCAAAATTCGTCAGTGTACTACATTTTTGTTGTTGCTTTTAGGTGATGCTTTTAACCAGTGTACGTGGGTCTGATTGTGCAACCACGGTTCGAAGAATAATGAAGATATGAACAAACGGCCTGTGGTCACTATACAGTCTGGAAGGGCAAAAGAAGAAATTGGCATTTCTACAAAAACAAGAACTATATAATGTTATTTTAAGTAAGTAACCAAAAAATTAAATAAATAATTTTTTTAAAGTTTAAAATTCACTTAAAAATTTTAATTTTAAGTTAAAAAATTTTAACCAAAAAACTTAATATTTTTCATATTTGGAACCATTCCATAATATTTTCCCAAGCATAAATGATTATATTTCTATCACTTGCTCTTAAGATTGTTTCATTTAATAGTGGTTGGGCATAATTGTTCTCTGCTGCTAATAGAACTGACTGACTTAGCTATAGGAAAATGTAAACTTAATTGGTTTACCCATTACAGTATTTTGCAGTTTATTTCATGATCCTGTGCTTAATACTTGCATAAATAGTAGATTACAAAATGCATTTTTATATCATTAGTATTGAATAATAATAATGCAAATAATTGACTTATAAATGATGTACAATTAATTGGTAGGTGATATTATATTATTAATATTTTTTCATTCTTGCAAAGCCTTAACAAAGCCATTAACATGTTAATATAAACTTGATCACCTTCCACTTATTTTCTCATGTGCTACCTACATGTACAAAACCTTATTCCTAAATGCATATTTTGTTCTGAAACTTGTCCTTTATATGTTGTGTATCACCATCTCTGGAGAGTTTTATCTGATTGATGTATAAATTACTTTTAATTTTACAGAATATTATTGTTATACTGAATTTATTATTATATAAATAACTTAATTTTACAGAATCATCTATCAACGCACATCCACAAGTTGAGGAGGAGGATGTGACCTTCCAGATTTCTGAAGTACTGAAACATGCACCAAACAGGCCTGGTGGATCTATGCAGTCAAGCTAATGCAATTCTCAGTCAGGATATATGTAATATAATTGCAAATCAGTATAATATTATTGCAGGTTAATATAATTGTCAGTCAGGCTATTATAATTGTCGGATTCAGGCTAATATAATTGCTGGAGTCATGCTCACATAATTCAGTCAGGATAGTATAATTGATATTCAAGCTAATGTAATTATCTGTCTGGATACATGTAATATACCCAGTAATTGCAAGTCTGATTAATACAATTGCTAGGCAAGATAATATAATTGCCAGAGTCAGGATAAAATAATTACCAGAGTTAAGATAATGTGGAGGTGACCCCACGTGTTACAACAATAGTACAGTAATATTTCACCTTGACCTGTCGTCGTAGGGAGAGGTAGGGCTGGTACGGCAGGTGGAGCAAGTCTAGGCTCCTCAGGAAGGATAGGACAGAGGGAGTCAATGCCTCTTTAGGGGTCCTATGGGCACATATCCTAAGTGCCAGTGGTGCCGGGTAGGCGTCGTCCGCACGGGGTCACATGTAGTTCAAATCTGGCCCACTCGGCCTGCACGGGGCTGCGGCGCGGGGAGGCTGTGCGTGGTCGCCGTCCACCAATCAGGGCACAGTCCTGCCTACACTATGAAATGTCTCCTTTGGCGGGCACTTTGAATGTGGTTCCCTCCACACTAATATAACTGCTATAACATAAATATCTCAGTCTGGCAAATATTATTTAACAGCTGAGTAATATATATTACTATACATCATTGGGATAGAGAAAATATATTTTTCCTACTAAGAAAATTATAAATGTCAGTCAGGCTAATATGACTACTGAACTAAGGTTAGCCTTTTATCAGTATCTTAATGCACACAATAATGCAGGGGTTAGATCACTATAACTACTGTGGATAGGTCAGACTACTAAAAATATCTGATGCAAATATAAATGAAGAGGTTTAGCTGAAATAAATTCCAGTCTAATATATATTTGTTAATGATTTATTAACATTATTATAACATCTCAGTCATTAAGCAAAATAACAAAAATTATTTTATTATTTCATAAAAATAGTACAATAGTATATATATAAAACCACAGTTAAAAGTTAACAAATCAACTAGAGTGCTTTTGGCTTGCTTTCAAGCCTTCAACTGTGGTGGCAGTGATGGCACTGCCAATGCCAGCACTGTGGCTGTGAAATATTGCCACATTTCTTCTGTGGCAGAGAAGAAAGTGGAACGAAACCTATGAGGTACACAGATATCAAAGAAGACAATTGGTACCAGTTGTAGATACACAATCATGATGACAGAAAGGAAAATAGGGCAGGGAAAGGAGAGTGAGAAACAAGTTACAGTGAAGTAGCAACACCATGTTTTAGAATACAGTATATCGAATTGGGTAAGCTAAAACAGTATTAAAATATATAATGAAATAATTGGTTGCAGCTATGGAGAGTGCAAGATATTTTCCTGATAAAGTTTACAATTTCCAGCAATTTTAAAATTGGATAAATGGTATTATAAGTTAATGAACTAATATGTGCTTTATTTTACAATATACTTAAAACATTTTCTGATTTAACTCTCACACTCAAAATGTTTAACCTATCACCCAAATGCACCGTCATGTGAGTTTTCATACTACAAAAATGACTGAATCTCTTCCAAAACTCTGGACACTCATGAAGGTTTATCATTCAAATGCACTAACATGTGTGCTTTTATACCTCTACGTGACTTATATAATCTGCCACATTTATCACACTCAAAAGGCCTTTCTTCTGTATGTACTAACATGTGACGTATTATAGATCCACGATCTCTAAACCTTTTGCCACACTCATCACACTCAAAAGGTCTTTCATCAATGTGCATCATCATGTGAGTCTTCATACTTCCAAGCTGACTGAACCTCTTCCCACACTCTGGACACATGAGGTTTTTCACCCGAATGCACTAACATGTGAGTCTTCATATGTCCAAGCTGACTGAACCTCTTCCCACACTCTGGACACATATGAGGTATTTCACCCGAATGCACTAACATGTGAGTCTTCCTATGTCCAAGCTGACTGAACCTCTTCCCACACTCTGGACACATATGAGGTTTTTCACCCGAATGCACTAACATGTGAGTCTTCATATGTTTAAGCTGACTGAACCTCTTCCCACACTCTGGACACTTATGAGGTTTTTCACCCGAATGCACTAACATGTGAGTCTTCATATGTCCAAGCTGATTGAACTTCTTTCCACACTCTAGACACTGGTGAGTCTTCATCTTCTTTATGATAGGTGCAGTTTGTGGGAAGGTTTTCTCCTCGGATGACTGCATGAGTGGTGATGCTGGGTGACGCCTCACGTGGGGCGTCAATGTTGAGGCTTAGGCAAGGCTTGAGTGTTGTTTCTTAGGCTGTTGTAGAGTTAGACTTGATGTGAGCACTTGAAGGTCAATTGTGGGCTTCTTCTTTATGATAGGTGCAGTTTGTGGGAAGGTTTTATGCTCATGTCTGGACACTCACCGTCCCGTGTTGTGATAATGGCGGCGACGCTCACCTTGGCGTTCCAGTGTTCTTTCTGGTGCCACACTTTATTTTTCAAACGTCTTAATTTTGTTTGAAACTAGTTTTCTACATTTAACTCTTATATTTTCCTCATTTTTCAAATTAAAGAATACGCTTGCAATTTATTTATTAAAATATAATGGTACACGTTTATATACTTTCTGAAGGAAACATTGCTCCCATGGTGAATGCACTACTTTGCATTCTTTTTTTTCAATTAAATATAAAAATAAAAAATAAAATGTTTATTTAGGTAAGGTACATACATACAATAATTTTTTACAAAGATTGGTTGACTTATAGATAGAGCTAGTACATACAATGCCTAAAGCCACTATTACGCAAAGCGTTTCGGGCATGATAAACTTAAATGACAAGCTTAATACTAATTGAGCATAATGAGTAGAATGAAACAACAAGAAATGAAAACGTAGATGAAAAAGCAGCACAAATACAATTAAGTCGATAAACAGCGCTCTTTAAAGAAAAACAGACATTGCATGGTTGACAATAGAAGGGTAAGGTAGGTTACAGGGAATTTATTAGGTATAGCTTCGTTTTAAACTTAAACTGGTTGAGAGAGGTACAGTCTTTAACATGGTTGGGAAGGTCATTCCACATTCTGGGCCCCTTGATTTGTAGAGCATTTCTAGTTTGATTAAGTCGTACTCTAGGAATATCAAAACTGTATTTATTTCTGGTGTGGTGCTCATGGGTTCTGTTACAACCTTCTATGAAGCTTTTGAGATCAGGATTGGCATTATAGTTTAGCGTTTTATATATGTATAATACACATGAGAGAATGTGCAGTGACTTAATGTCTAACATATTCAGAGATTTGAGTAGGGGTACCGAGTGATGTCTGGGGCCAGAGTTGGATATTGTCCTAATAGCAGCTTTGTGTTGAGTAATTAGAGGACGTAAGTGATTTTGGGTAGTAGAGCCCCAAGCACAAATACCATAGTTGAGATATGGATTGATAATGGAGTAATAGAGAGTCACCAGGGCAGGGCGTGGTACATAATATCTGATCTTAGAAAGAATGCCCACAGTTTTTGAAACTTTTTTTGATATATTTAGAATGTGTCCCTGGAAATTCAGCTTGTGGTCAATGAGAATGCCAAGGAATTTGCCATCTAATTTGTTACAAATTTGGGTATTGTTTATTTTGAGATTTATTTGACTAGAGGATTTATTGCCAAACAGAATATAGAAAGTTTTGTCAATGTTAAGGGTGAGTTTGTTGGCAGTTAGTCAAAGATGGACTTTATTTAGCTTAGTATTTACTGTGGCATTTAGAGCAAGGGGGTCAGGACTGGAGTAAATGAAGGTTGTGTCGTCAGCAAATAGAATTGGTTTGAGGTGTTGGGAGGCATTTGGAAGGTCATTAATGTAGATGAGAAAGAGGAGAGGGCCAAGTATGCTGCCCTGAGGAACACCAATGTTGATGGGTAGGGTGGGAGAAATTGTATTATTCACAGAAACATATTGGAGCCTGTCAGTAAGGTAGGAATTGAGGTATTGTAGGGAGTGTCCTCTGACTCCATAATGATGTAATTTAAGAAGAAGGTTTTGGTGGTTGACAGTATCAAAAGCTTTACGCAGGTCCACAAATAACCCAACAGGGAACTCCTTTTTATCAAGAGCTGTATGAATCGAGTTAAGCATACTAATAAGTGCATCGTTAGTACTTTTTTTTGGGTCTGAAGCCATATTGGCAAGGGCTAAGTATATTGAGTTTGGCTAGATATGAGTAAAGCTGCTTATAGATCAGTTTTTCAAAAATTTTTGACAAGTTTGGGAGGATTGATATAGGTCTGTAGTTGTTAACATCTGTGAGATCACCACATTTGTGGACAGGCGTTACTCTCGCTTTTTTTTTTTAGAATATCTGGAAAAATTTGGAGTTCAAGTGACTTGTTGAAGAGCAAAGCAATAGCAGTTGCTAAAGATCTGGAGGCTTTTTTGTAAATTAAAGTTGGTATCTCCTCACAGGCACCTGACTTGGTTTTAAGGGAAAGGATTATCTCATTGACGTCAGTGGAGTTAATAGGCTTTAGGTACAGAGACTGTGGATAGTTACCTGTAAGATAGTCCTTAATGTCAGTACTGGAAGATGGAATATCATTTGCAAGGGATGAACCAATGGAAGAGAAGAACCTATTGAACTCAATAGCAGAATCAGAGGCTGAAAGCTGACCATCGTTATTAGACAGGAGAGTCGGTTTGTTATTTAAAGATTTCTTTGATCCCAATATTTGTGAAATTGTGCTCCAAGTTTGTTTAATGTTGCTCTTTATTTGGGTAAATTTGTCTTCGTAGTATTTAGTTTTGGTTCGTCTAATTATCTTAGATAGCAATAATGAGTAATTCTTTGAGAATTCTTTGGAGACAATTCCTAACCTATACTTCTTCTCAAGGTCATGTTTTTTATTAATAGATTTAAGTATTCCCTTTGTAAGCCAGGGATTGTTGAGCCTTTTGGTTGTGACTTGTTTTGTAAGCATAGGACAGTGGGTATTATAAAGGCTAAGAGTTTTTTGAAGAAAAGATTGCACTGCTAGGTTGATGTCCTCTATGTTACCTAACTCGGACTCCCAGTTGACATTATCAGTAGCAGTTATAAATCAATAATATATATTGATATATAATCAATAAGTAAATATGAAAGGTAATAAACAAGTTGTAATAAACAGAATACAAGTAGATCCCAAAAAAATAGGCAAGACAATAAGCAAATACATTCATAAACAAATTTGTAATAGGGGAGGAGCAACACCGCTGGCTGGAAGGATACAAGATACCAACTTTAATTTACAAAAAAGCCTCCAGATCTTTAGCCCCTGCTATTTAGCCCCCCAGGTTGACGAGTTTAGCATTTACCAGGGAGGATGTTCTTAAACAAATAGTAAAACTCAAACCAAACAAATCCCCAGGGCCGGATGAAGTGTTTGCCAGGGTGCTTAAAGAATGCAAAGAGGAGCTTTGTGACCCACTGTCAACCATATTTAATAAATCAATAGAGTCAGGCAGAGTGCCAGAATTTTGGAAAGTTGCTAACGTGATACCAGTTTTTAAGAAAGGAGATAGATCACTTGCGTCTAACTATCGACCAATTAGCCTAACGTCTATTGTGGGAAAGTTACTCGAATCTATAATAGCAAATAAAATTCGTCTTCATCTTGAAAAACATAAATTAATAATTGAGTCGCAACATGGTTTTATAAATGGCCTGTTCATGTTTAACAAATTTGTTATCTTTTTATTCTAGCATAGTTGAGGCAGTTGATAGTGGTAAGGATTGTGATGTTGTGTACCTTTACTTTAGCAAAGCTTTTGATACAGTGCCACATAAAAGACTGATTAAAAAGATAGAGTCTCATGGTATCGGGGGTGCTAAATTAAGCTGGATTAGGGCATGGCTATACCAAAGGAAACAGAGAGTTAGTATCAATGGAATCAATTGTGGAGTGCCTCAAGGCTCTGTCCTGGGACCTCTGTTGTTTATAATATATATAAATGATTTAGATTCAGGTCTGAGTAGCAACATTTGCAAATTTGCCGATGATACGAAAATCGGTAGGGAAATTAATTCGGAGGAGGACTCACTATCACTTCAAGTTGATCTAGATAGGGTTTTGAAATGGTCAAAGGATTGGCAGATGCAGTTTAATGCTGATAAATGTAAAGTTCTGAGGTTAGGTAATGATGATAGAGTTACAAGATACGAGCTAGATGGTGTTGAGATTGCGAAGTCGGATTGCGAAAGGGATCTGGGAGTTATGATTAGTAAGAATTTAAAACAAAAAGATCAATGCATAAATGTTCGTAATAAGGCAAATCGGACACTTGGATTTATTAATCGCAGCGTTAGTAACAAGACACCTGGTGTGGTTCTCAAGCTATATCTTGCTTTAGTTAGGGCCCCATTTAGATTATGAAGTTCAGTTTTGGTCGCCATATTATAGAATGGATATAAATTCACTTGAACGTGTCCAGCATAGGATGACTAAGTTAATTCCCCAAATTAGAAATCTTTCATATGAAGAAAGATTAACAAAGCTTAAGTTGCATTCACTGGAAAGGCGAAGAGTTAGGGGTGACATGACAGAGGTTTACAAGTGGGTGAATGGACATAACAAAGGGGATATTAATAGGGTATTAAAAGTATCAACACAAGACAGAACACGAAACAACTGGTATCAATTGGATAAGTTTAGATTTAGGAAAGACTTGGGTAAATACTGGTTCAGTAACAGGGTTGTTGATTTGTGGAACCAATTACCGTGTAACGTGGTGGAGGTGGGGTCCCTCGATTGTTTCAAGCGCAGGTTGGACAAGTATATGAGTGGGATATGGTGGTTATAAATAGGAGCTGCCTCGTATGGGCCAATAGGCCTTCTGCAGTTGCCTTTGTTCTTATGTTCTCATGCTATTGCATTGCTCTTCAACAAGTCACTTGAACTCCAAACCTTTCCAGATGTTCTAAAAAAAGCGAGAGTGACGCCTGTCCACAAATGTGGTGATCCCACAGATGTTAACAACTACAGACCTATATCAATCCTCCCAAACTTGTCAAAAAATTTTGAAAAACTAATCTATAAGCAGCTTCACTCTTATCTAGCCAAACACAATATACTTAGCCCTTGCCAATATGGCTTCAGACCCAAAAAAAAAAGCACTAACGATGCACTTATTAGTATACTTAACTCGATTCATACAGCTCTTGATAAGAATTAGTTCCCTGTTGGGTTATTTGTGGACCTGCGTAAAGCTTTTGATACTGTCAACCACCAAAACCTTCTTCTTAAACTACATCATTATGGAGTCAGAGGACACTCCCTGCAATACCTCAAATCCTACCTTACTGACAGGCTCCAGTATGTTTCTGTGAATAATTCAATTTCTCCCATCCTACTTCAGATTCAGATTCAGATGTTTATTCAGGTAAGGTATATACATACAAGTGATGTTACATTAATGGATTGATATATAGATAGAGCTAGTACATACAATGCCTAAAGCCACTATTACGCAATGCGTTTCGGGCAAGAAAAACATTAATATCTAGAACTTAATACTAATTGAGCATAAAGAATAAAAAGTGTTGAGAACAAATACAAATAAAGATAAAAAAAAAAAAAGGAGGAACATGACTGAAAAAGCAGCACAAATACAATAGGTTGACAAACAGTGTTGATTAAAAAAAAGAAAAGAAAAAGAAAAGAAAAGAAAAGAAAAGAAAAGAAAAGAAAAGAAAAAGAAAAAAGAAAAGAAAAGAAAAGAAAAGAAAAGAAAAGAAAAAGAAAAGAAAAAGAAAAAGAAAAACTTATCAACATTGGTGTTCCTCAGGGCAGCATACTTGGCCCTCTCCTCTTTCTCATCTACATTAATGACCTTCCAAATGCCTCCCAACACCTCAAACCAATTATATTTGCTGACGACACAACCTTCATTTACTCCAGTCCTGACCCCCTTGCTCTAAATGCCACAGTAAATACTGAGCTAAATAAAGTCGAAAATACTGAGCTAAATAAAGTTTTCGAAAAGCTAATTTTAATAGCCTAAGAAATTTTTTGGGTCAAATAGATTGGAAACTCTTGGGTATGGGGTGGCGGCCGGTCTTAGAGCGAGACATGAACCCAGCGATAGGTGACGTAAAAGGGGATTTCGATGTGGATTCAATATATAACTTATTTAAGAATATTCTAAACAAAGCACAGGAACGTAGTATACCATACAAATTGAATAGGTCGAATACTAATGACCCAAAGTGGATAACAAATAATTTAAAAAACCTTATAGGTAAAAAGAGAGCTTGGTACAAAAGGATTAAGAATGGGGAAGTCAGGTTAGAACAGGAATTCATACAACTGGTTAGAAATGTTAAAAAAGAGATTAGGAAAGCAAAAAGAAACTGAAGTTCGCATAGCAGAGCAAGCAAAGTCAAATCCTAAAGGGTTTTTTCCGTTATATCGAACTAAGACTAGGGAAAGGATAGGTCCATTAAAATCTGAGACAGGTCAAATATCGGATAATGACAAGGAGATGAGTAGTATTTTTAACAAATATTTTATATCTGTATTTACTAAAGAAGAACTTAACAATATGCCTTCAGCCGAACAAGTCTATGTGGGTGGGGATGAGGACAGGTTGACTAGTTTAGCAGTTACCAGGGAGGATGTAATTAAACAAATAATAAAATAAAAATAAAATGTTTATTTAGGTAAGGTACATACATACAATAAATTTTTACAAAGATTGGTTGACTTATAGGTAGAGCTAGTACATGTGCAAAACAATTACAAAAACTAAAACCAAACAAATCCCCAGGGCTAGTACATGTACAAAACAATTAGCAAAACTAAAACCAAACAAATCCCCAGGGCCGGATGAAGTGTTTGCCAGGGTGCTTAAAGAATCCAAAGAGGAGCTTTCCGAGCCACTGTCTACTATATTTAATAAATCAATAGAGTCAGGCAGAGTGCCAGAGTCATGGAAGGTAGCTAATGTGATACCAATTTTTACGAAAGGAGATAGATCACTTGCGTCAAACTATCGGCCAATTAGCCTAACGTCTATTGTGGGAAAGTCACTTGAATCAATAATTGCAAATACAATTCGTCTCCATCTTGAAAAACATAAATTAATAAATGAGTCGCAACATGGTTTTACAAATGGCCGTTCATGTTTAACAAATTTGCTAACTTTTTATTCCAGCATAGTTGAGGCAGTTGATAGTGGTAAGGGTTGTGATGTTGTGTACCTTGACTTTAGCAAAGCTTTTGATACAGTGCCACATGAAAGACTAATTAAAAAAATAGAAGCTCATGGTATTGGGGGTGCTATATTAACTTGGATTAGGGCATGGCTATTCCAAAGGAAACAGAGAGTTAGTATAATAATAATAATAATAATAATAATAATAATAATTTTTATTTAGGTAAAGGTACATACATAAAGAGATTTTACAAAGTTTGTTGGCTTTATAGATAGAGCTAGTACATACAATGCCTAAAACCACTATTACGCAAAGCGTTTCGGGCAGGAAAAAACACTAATGACTAAAGCTTAAAACTAATGGGTAAAAAGAATAAAATGTGTTGAGTACAAATAAAAATAGAGGTAAAAGAGGGGGGGAAATTGTTGAAAAAGCAGCACAAATACAATTACAAATTGCTACAGAAAATTACATTCAAACAGCGTTGATTTGAAAAACAAAAAAAAACAAAAAACATAGATGGGTTGACAACAGAGGGGTAAGGTGGGTTACAGGGAATTTATTAGGTATAGCTTCGTTTTTAACTTAAACTGGTTGAGAGAGGTACAGTCTTTAACATGGTTGGGAAGGTCATTCCACATTCTGGGCCCCTTGATTTGTAGAGCATTTCTAGCTTGATTAAGTCGTACTCTAGGAATATCAAAACTGTATTTATTTCTGGTGTGGTGCTCATGGGTTCTGTTACAACCTTCTATGAAGCTTTTGAGATCAGGATTGGCATTATAGTTTAGCGTTTTATATATGTATAATACACATGAGAGAATGTGCAGTGACTTAATGTCTAACATATTCAGAGATTTGAGTAGGGGTACCGAGTGATGTCTGGGGCCAGAATTGGATATTGTCCTAATAGCAGCTTTGTGTTGAGTAATTAGAGGACGTAAGTGATTTTGGGTAGTAGAGCCTCAAGCACAAATACCATAGTTGAGATATGGATAGATAAGGGAGTAATAGAGAGTCACCAGGGCAGGGCGTGGTACATAATATCTGATCTTAGAAAGAATGCCCACAGTTTTTGAAACTTTTTTTGATATGTTTAGAATGTGTCCCTGGAAATTCAGCTTGTGATCAATGAGAATGCTAAGGAATTTGCCATTTAATTTGTTACAAATTTGGGTATTGTTTATTTTGAGATTTATTTGATTAGAGGATTTATTGCCAAACAGAATATAGAAAGTTTTGTCAATGTTAAGGGTGAGTTTGTTGGCAGTTAGCCACAGATGGACTTTATTTAGCTCAGTATTTACTGTGGCATTTAGAGCAAGGGGATCAGGACTGGAGTAAATGAAGGTTGTGTCGTCAGCAAATAGAATTGGTTTGAGGTGTTGGGAGGCATTTGGAAGGTCATTAATGTAGATGAGAAAGAGGAGAGGGCCAAGTATGCTGCCCTGGGGAACACCAATGTTGATGGGTAGGGTGAGAGAAATTGAATTATTCACAGAAACACATTGGCCATGTACGGTCTTGATGGGGTTGTCTTGGACTTGTTTGTGCGAAGGTCACCTGGCGTACCTCTGCCTGCGTCTGGCGTACCTCTGCCTGCGTCTATATATATAAATGGGGTTAAGTCAGAGTGGGATAATGTTGTTAGTGGAGTACCTCAGGGCTCTGTCCTGGGACCTCTGTTGTTTATAATATATATAAATGATTTAGATTCAGGTTTGAGTAGCAACATTTGCAAATTTGCTGATGATACGAAAATCGTTAGGGAAATTAATTCGGAGGAGGACTCACTATCACTTCAAGTTGATCTAGATAGGGTTTTGAAATGGTCAAATAATTGGCAAATGCAGTTTAATGCTGATAAATGTAAAGTTCTGAGGCTAGGTAATGATGATAGAGTTACAAGATACGAGCTAGATGGTGTTGAGATTGCGAAGTCGGATTGCGAAAGGGATCTGGGAGTTATGATTAGTAAGAATTTAAAACAAAAGGATCAATGCATGAATGTTCGAAATAAGGCGAATAGGACACTGGGATTTATTCATCGAAGCGTTAGTAACAAGACACCTGGTGTGGTTCTTAAGCTATATCTTTCTCTGGTTAGGCCCCATTTAGATTATGCAGTTCAGTTTTGGTCGCCGTATTATAGAATGGATATAAATTCACTTGAACGTGTCCAACGTAGGATGACTAAGTTAATTCCCCAAATTAGAAATCTTTCATATGAAGAAAGATTAACAAAGCTTAAGTTGCATTCACTGGAAAGGCGAAGAGTTAGGGGTGACATGATAGAGGTTTACAAGTGGATGAATGGACATAACAGGGGGGATATTAATAGGGCATTAAAAATATCAACACAAGACAGAACAGGAAACAATGGGTATAAATTGGATAAGTTTAGATTTAGGAAAGACTTGGGTAAATACTGGTTCAGTAACAGGGTTGTTGATTTGTGGAACCAAATCTAATCTTACCCTATTCCATTTAAATTGTAAATTTAATTGTATTCATCTATGTCATTTATTGAAATCAATTATTGATCTCATTTTGTTCTTTTAATTAAGTTCATTCTAATTATAGGTTAAAACTAAGCTAATTAAAATTTATTATCTTTAAGATTATTTTACTTTACAATTATCATTTATCAATTTTTTTTTTTTATATATTCATCTTGACAGTCTCTACTGATTTTTTTGTTCTCTCCACCAAACTTGTGTATCCTCCATGGCTATCTAGTGACCTTTATTGTACCTCTAATTGTTTTAATTCTTTTGTTTACTTGCATTTATTGTTGTGTTTTGCCATAATTATTCTCTAATTTTAGCAGACTCAATACTTTGTAAGCTCTTATTGTATTGTTATATTATTATATTGCTGTGTTTTGCTATAATAACTTTATATTTTACAGCAGATTTAGTTTTCATCTGTTCCTGAAATTGCTTATCTTAATGTATCGTGACATTATCTTATCTATATGCTTACTGATATTGATCCAGATCGAAATTTTCTGTCCCATATCCACACAAATCAGCACATTGATCATCATTATTGCAGGTATTACACAGCAAATCTTGCGAAAAACAAACTCCTAAATAGCACCTGCTTATCAGTTTACAACCAAAATGTTAGGTCACTTGGTAAACATTTTGATGATATAAATGCACTTCTTACAGCACTAGGTACTAAATTATCTTTCATCATTTTAACAGAAACTTGGCTAAGTAATGACTATACCCAACTCTACAATTTAGCTGGTTATAAAGCCATTCATAACTGCAGGCCTAATAAAAAAGGTGGCGGTACAGCAATATATTACAAAGATACCTTCACTTGCAATAGTGTCATTAGTGATAGAGACGACTATTGTGAATATACCTTTGCCAAGTTCTCCAGTAAATCCCTCAAATCCTCCCTGATAATCGGTGCCATCTATAGATTTCCTAATACCAACATAGCTTTATTCTCTGACAATGTAAGGAATCTTATCATAAATAACAATCTCAACAAAAATCACATCATTCTGGGAGGTGATTTCAATATTGACCTGGGTCTTCAAAACAACCCTCAAGTTGACTATTTCCGTAACAGCATGCACTCCTGTATGCTAATCCCCACAATCACCAAGCCCACCCGAGTCACTCAAACATCTGCCACTACTCTGGATCACTTATGGACTAATATAACAGCTCCCCTTACATCTGGGGTAATTTATGACAGAACAACTGACCACTATCCTACCTTCCTCATAGCAAACATTGACACATCACCACCAGAAACCAAGAAACTTTCATTCAGGCTACATAGTGAATCAGCTTTAGGCAATCTCTCTAATGCACTTCACAATATTAACTGGGAATCTGAATTTAATAATTCACAGGATATAAACTCGTCAACTAACCTCTTTCTTTCCAAAACTCTAAGCCTCTACAACACTCACTGTCCCCTCCTTACCAAACAAGTAACTGATAAAAGAAAAAATAACCCGTGGCTCACAAGTGGCATAATTAAATCAATCAACAAAAAACATGAACATGAAAAGAAATTTAGGAGTGGCCTAGTTTCAACGGAAGTAGTTAAAAGGTACTCATCAGTGCTTACCAGTATCATAAGAAAAGCAAAACTTTCATATTATGAGACTAGATTCAAAGAAGCAAAAGGCAACATGAAAAGCACATGGAATACCATCTCTAATATCCTTGGAACTAAACAACACTCCCACAACCATATAACAATCTCTAAGGATGGCCTTACACTGTCATCTGACTTAGAAATGGCGAATTAATTTAATAGCTTCTTTTCATCGATTGGTGCTAACCTTGCAAGTAAAATCCCACAGACTCAGACACATATCAACACATATCTCTCAGGCAGCTATCCAAACTCTCTTCTCCTTTCACCAGTCAGCCCGACAGATGTTGTGTCCATCATACACTCACTAAAAACCAAAGCTGGGAACATCAGTGAAATCCCATCCATTGTATACAAGAGCGCCTCCCATGCCCTTGCGCCACCTATAGCTCTGCTGTTCAACAAATCCCTTGAGTGTCATACCTTCCCTGATATCCTTAAAAAAGCAAGAGTAACGCCAGTGCATAAAGGAGGTAATCCGGCAGACATAAACAACTATAGACCAATATCGAACCTACCCATACTATAAAAAATATTTGAAAAAATTATCTACAAACAGCTCTACTCCTATCTCGTAAAATTCGACATTCTTAGCTCCTGTCAGTTTGGCTTCCGCTCTCAAAAGAGTACCAACGATGCAATTATTAGTCTCCTTGATATAATTTACTCAGCCCTTGACAAATATGAGTTTCCGATTGGACTCTTCATTGACCTGAGAAAGGCCTTTGATACTGTTAATCACGATTACCTCTTATGTAAACTCCATCATTATGGAATCCGAGGCCATGCACTGGACTATATCCAATCCTATCTTAGTGATAGACACCAATGTGTAGCCATCAATAATATAACCTCTCCCATTCTACCAATAACCGTTGGAGTGGCAGCATCTTGGGGCCTCTTCTATTTCTTATATACATCAATGATCTGCCTAATGCCTCTAACATTCTGAAACCTATTTTGTTTGCTGATGATACTACCCTCATCTACTCCAACCCCAACCCACATACACTAAATGATGTTGTTAATAATGAAATAAAAAAAGTCCACTTATGGATGTCAACCAACAAACTAACACTTAACATAGAAAAGACCTACTACATCCTATTTGGAAGCAAATCTACAAATGCAATTCAGCTTCAGATAGACAATGTAAACATTAGTAATAAAAATGATGGAAAGTTTCTTGGCCTATTCCTAGACAAGAGACTCAACTTCAGTACCCACATACAACACATAACTAAGAAAGTATCTAAAACAGTTGGTATACTCTCCAAAATCAGATATTATGTACCTAACTCTGCTCTCATCTCTCTATATTTTGCACTAATCTATCCCTATCTCAACTATGGTCAGCTTTTAGACCACATTCAGACATATGAAACTACACAACGAGTAAAAGAGAACCTTGAAAATAACCCACAGAAGTTGAATTCCTTACTTAATGACATTAAGAGTAAAGAGTTCAAACCTCTCATTATGCAGGCGTTTGGAACTCCGGAGTCGTCTTCCGTAAGAACAGAATACTTCAAAGTTGCAATACTAAACCTTTCCCTGCTTCAAAAGTTCCATAAGAAGTGTCACTCTGAAGGAATCAGCCTCAACTCTGGGCTTGTGAGTGTAGTAAACACGGCCTTGGTAGAACTGGTGAGGGAGGGCGGGCTGGTGCAGGACGAGTATACAGTCACCAGTCTTCACCCTACTGACCTCCGCCGCTACATGACAACTGACGTCAAATCGTTCCCCATGGGCTTCCATGTGGCCCCAATGTCTCAGACTATGCCAACCCCATACAATGTAAGAGATCATTTCTGGAAGTACGCAAAACAGTTTGATAATAAATTCAAGAAAAATCTAGAGAATAAATTTGTATTTGAAGAAATGATGTTGAACAGAATGATAAATCAAGATAACACATCCCATGACAAGTTCTCTACAAATTCACACCCTATAAAATATGACTATATGTTTTCAAATATATATTCGCCTAAATATCCAATTTTGGGAGTAGGTAAAAATGTTCAACTTACCGAAATGAGAAATATTATTCCCATTGACACTGCGCATGTGGGTCACTTATGTGGAGTGGCCAGTATTCGGGACAAGGTTCGATACGAGCACTATTATTCAACACGCGCCATGACCAGAGAAATAGCACAAAGGAAATTTGAAAATGTTGTATCAATTTTTAGTGAAATGGCTCAGTAATATCTTCACTTCAAAGTTAGATGAAAGGTAACTGTGTTTACCGAACTGATAAATTGCTTACAACCCTTCAAGAACATCGAATGATTCAAGGAACGAACAGAGGTGAAGTAATTATCTAGAGAATGCATCAAGCCATCTACATAGCACCATAAGCGTCGCTGAAGGTTCTGGACGCTGGACGCACTGAGTACCTCTAATTGAGAAAAAAACACTAAGGCAAGTGCTGTCAAAGGTATATCAAATTTATTGATACATGAATTCGTAATATCTCCTGGAAATATCCTCTTTTGGAGACGAATTCTTCGAATTCATCTCCAGGATCAAAGGATCAGCTCCTGAAGATGTAAACAAAGTGGTGAGAACCGTGACATCAGATATTAGAGTTCATGGACATTGGCATAAAAACTACGCATATTCCATTGAAAAATAAACAGTCAAAACCAAATAAAACGCTAAAAAAAAGAGGAAAACTAGGGTGAAGAATAGTGAATTAAGAAGGATTAAGATGAGGTTCAGTGACATCCGCGTTGAGAGGCGTAAGTAAATCTAGCAAAGACGGTATAAGTGGAGAAGGCGGTGGAAAAAAGGTCCGTTCATGTGCCAGGTAAGTCCACTACGGGCTCACCATAGCCCGTGCTACTTGCCCCGCTCCTGTGCCAGGTAAGTCCACAACAGGCTCACCATAGCCCGAGCTACTTGCCCCGCTCCTGTGCCAGGTAAGTTACGGGCTCACCATAGCCCGTGCTACTTGGAACTTGTTCCGAGTAGCTGAATCTATAACAACAACAACAGAGAAGAAGGTGCCTTCTCCCACCGACCAGTGTGGGAGAAGGCACCTGGGAGGAGCGGTCAAAGTCAGCAGCAAGCTGTGGATCAAAGACTTCACCTAGAGTTTTCAAAGCGTTGTCGGCTGACTCCCTCTCCGAGACGAGAGGAGGTACGGGGACAGTCGGGGATTGAACTGAAGCTTTCTTACCTGCTGAGAAGGAAGAAATGGAAGAACTAGGTTTGCGTTTATAGCTACAAGACACGAACAAGCTAGTAGCAACGTACTATACAACAGCCTCTGGTCTCCAGTGGTCACGGAGAACAAGAGCGGACACAAGGACGTCTGGGAGAACGTTGGATATTGGCCTGGACGGACAATTGTCCAGGAAAGCCAAAGGATATAGTAGTAGGCTGATAAGAATAATGAGGACTAAACATGAAAGGGGTTACAGTGGATCGAGAAAATGTTGGAGTTGGGATAGTTACACTTAGATGAAGGGCCGCAGAATACGGGAGAAGAAGGGTGGATATACCGGTCGATGAACCACAAGGAACACCCTCAGTTTGAGAGCGCAGAACACCCTCAGTTTGAGAGCGCAGAACACCCTCAGTTTGAGAGCGCAGAACACCCTCAGTTTGAGAGCGCAGAACACCCTCAGTTTGAGAGCGCAGAACACCCTCAGTTTGAGAGCGCAGAACACCCTCAGTTTGAGAGCGCAGAACACCCTCAGTTTGAGAGCGCAGAACACCCTCAGTTTGAGAGCGCAGAACACCCTCAGTTTGAGAGCGCAGAGGAACATAAGACAGGCAGCTGGTGGAGGTGTCACGGTCTATGTCCTGGAAATGATTGAGGGACTGATAATGGGATTAGGGTTTCACTATAGCCTGTGCTACATGGACATTTCGTTCTGAGTAAATAATCTAAAACAACAACTGATAATGGGAAGATGGTTGGGGAAGAGAGATGATATATAATTCACCAGCATACATCATGTCAGAGCAAGGGGGGTAACGTCTTGCCTCTGGGAAAGATATACGTTTATGATCTTCTAAGTCGAAGACAGCTTGTTGAAATTAATAGTGTGTGCACGTCCCGGGGTTGATCCCGGGCGCCGGCGAGAAACAATGGGCAGAGTTTCTTTCACCCTATGCCCCTGTTGCCTAGCAGTAAAATAGGTACCTGGGTGTTAGTCAGCTGTCACGGGCTGTTTCCTGGGGGTGGAGGCCTGGTCGAGGACCGGGCCGCGGGGACACTAAAACCCCAAAATCATCTCAGGATAAGATAGACTGGGCCTCACGGCAGTTAACGCAGCATGCTTGGGGAGAAGAGACCCTGGTCTTAGAATGAGACCAACAATATGTAAAGTAATTAGAACAGATGAATAAGGTGTCGCAGTAGCACGGACAATTTGAAATGGTTTAGATATAAGAAATAAAAGTTACCTGACAAACCATGTACTTGGGAATGTGTTGATGATCGTACAACTGTAAGTAATAAGTGCCGTCCCAACAAGTGCGAACTTCACACTTCACCCATTAAATGGTGACTACCAACAGATTGTATAGCCTATTGTAACGATAGACTGTATAGCCTATTGTAACGATAGACTGTATAGCCTATTGTAACGATAGACTGTATAGCCTATTGTAACGATAGACTGTATAGCCTATTGTAACGACAGATTGAATAGCCTAATGTGCAAGTGGACATAAGCTTACCATAGCTTTACATTTTGGGGAACAATTTGATGTTTTCTTCTAAGGAATGACAACTGACGGAGCATAATGCTGACACATACCATTATGCTGACATATTATATAGCAATAAGAAGCTTTACTGGGGACGAAAGATTTTCCCAATGACGCTGTTTTCATTATGTTCTTTGACTTTTTACATTATTATGCATTTAACAATTAGTCATGCTTCTTTCTGGGGTCATGAATTTTTGTTTTATAACATATATTATCATTGACAGCTACACAAAATAATATAAACAAGTTGAACATTTATAATTATGTCAAATTTAAGTCTCCCTTCAAGTTATTCTCATACACAAACAAAGCCTTATTTTTAAAATATCGTATTAATGCTTTGAATCATCCATTAAATAAATTCCTACAATCTTATCCCGAAAATTATGCAATAATGAAATCTTGTATTATGATTTGTGGCTCACTCCGGGTCATTCTATCTCTCCCACAGTGCCATTGTAAGAATTTTGGTCTGTAATAAATATTGACAATGCAGTTCACCTTTATATTGACAAAGGCATTTCACCTTTATAAACGCGCGTTAATGACACTAGGTAAACAAAAAGACATCTCTAACACTGTTTATGTAGCATAGACGTAAATCTGTTTATTTATGTATTCATGTTTGTAGGTTAGATTAGCATTTTAACAGCACTACAATCACCTTTTGTTGTTGATTGTTCAATAAATCACTGAACTATATGTTTAACAGATCTCTAACCCTGTCCATGGAGGACAGAAGAAAATGTATATATGTTGGTTAGCTTTGTACATGTGTGGCCACATCTGTGGTAGTTAATAATAATAATAATAACAAAGGTCCACTTAAAGGACCTCAGTCACTCCCAGGGGACGTCTCCGACACTCAGTCTTGCAACCAGGTTACAAGGCTGTAACCTTGTACCCCCGAGGTTACAAGGCTGTAACCTTGTACCCCCGAGGCTACAAGGCTGTAACCTTGTACCCCCGAGGTTACAAGGCTGTAACCTTGTACCCCCCGAGGTTACAAGGCTGTAACCTTGTACCCCCGAGGCTACAAGGCTGTAACCTTGTACCCCCGAGCCAAATTCTGGCTCTCTGCACGTATTTTCATTTTGAAATTTTGACTTTTTATACCGAAAATATGCCAATTACTGAAAGCGGTGATGGGTCACATTTTGCCAAAACCCCCCTGCAGTTTTCAAAATATCCCAAACATCCCAAATTCGACGCCTGAGCCATATTTTGGAGTCAAATTCTGGCTCCCTGCACGTATTTTCAGTTTGAAATTACGACTTTTTATACCGAAAATATGCCAATTACTGAAAGCGGCGATGGGTCACATTTTGCCCAAACCCCCCTGCAGTTTTCAAAATATCCCAAACATCCCAAATTTGACACCTGATATTTTGGATCCAAATTCTGGCTCTCTGCACTTATTTTCAGATTGAAATTTTGACTTTTTATACCAAAAATATGCCAATTACTGAAAGCGGTGATGGGTCACATTTTGCCAAACCCCCCTGCAGTTTTCAAAATATCCCAAACATCCCAAATTTGAAGCCTGAGCCATATTTTGGATCCAAATTCTGGCTCTCTGCACGTATTTTTAGTTTGAAATTACGAATTCTTTTACCGAAAATATATCAATTACTGAAAGCGGCGATGGGTCACATTTTGCCCAAACCCCCCCTGCAGTTTTCAAAATATCCCAAACATTCGAAATTCGACACCTGAGCCATATTTTGGAGCCATATTCTTGCTCTCTGCACGTATTTTCAGTTTGAAATTACTACTTTTTATACCGATACCGATTAAACTACACATAAGGGGCATAACTGGCCGACCCCTCACAGTGTTCAAGAGAGAACTGGATAAGCACCTCCAAAGGATACCTGATCAACCAGGCTGTGACTCATAGGTCAGGCTGCGAGCAGCCGCGTCCAACAGCCTGGTTGATCAGTCCGGCAACCAGGAGGCCTGGTCGACGACCGGGCCGCGGGGACGCTAAGCCCCGGAAGCACCTCAAGGTAACCGAAAATATGCCAATTACTGAAAGCGGCGATGGGTCACATTTTGCCCAAACCCCCCCCCCCCCTGCAATTTTCAAAATATCCCAAACATCCCAAATTCGACACCTGAGCCATATTCTTGCTCTCTGCACGTATTTTCAGTTTGAAATTACGACTTTTTATACCGAAAATATGACAATTACTGAAAACGGCGATGGGTCACATTTTGTCCAAACCACCTTGCAGCAGTCATGTCATAGGCAGCGTAAGGGACGGACGTTTGAGGGTCCTCCCCTGCATTTGCACTCGTTATCGTGGGTGTAATTGTACCTCCGACAGTTTCGAAGCCTAATAACCAATCTGGGACACACACATACACACCAGGTGTGTCTGAAACTTGGTTAACACCTGCACCGGTGAATTACAAGTGGCATTTGTAGCCGTGTTGCTGACCTGCGAGGGGAGGCTGTTGATCAGGCCTCAGGCGTCCACTCCTCACTCGCCTATTGGAACTAAACCACACGTGTATCAGGTACATGACAATAGCTCTTGCGCCATACTACCGCTGAGCCGTGTTTGCCTTATTCTTCATTCGAGGACGCTAGTGATCATGAAACAATGCAGCCACAGTTCAGTGGAGAAACATTGAGTCATGCCTTAACTCTCCCACTTCTACATTAGTTGATGTGAAATAGTATTGTGAGGATTGAGTGTGGTTAGAAGCTTTAATTACAAAACTGTGTGGATAAACAAAGGAGCCGTTGGTGTAAGGGCTCTGGTGTGGCACGCTCTGTTAGGCCTAGCATCTCGCCCGGCCAGGGAATGAGGATATTATGCCAGGAACGCCTTCATGTTTCTTGCACATCTCTCCGCCAGCTCTCAAGTACTAAGGTTTGTTGCCTGTGTATGTCAAGTTTTGTCGAGTGTTAAGTATCTGTTAAGCAGATACTTATGCATGTGCCACCAACTTCAAATTTTGCGCGCCAACTTGCAAGGTGCGCTGTGACCTTGTAAATAGTGGAGCTTCATATATGCAGGTTGGCCGATTTGCTTCTGCTGATCTTGTTTGATGGTTGGCGGCCCCTTCCACCCTGTGAATAGGGCATCTACTGATGTGCTGCTTTGTGGTTCACTGTGAAGGGAGTGTACCGTAATACTCTGCATATAGGTGTTGTGTCTTTAACGTCATGGCAACTGCCACAGATAAGATGCCGGGCAGCACATCGCCGTTGCCAGATAGTGACTTTGTGGACCCATCGTATGCTCATCAATTGCTTTCTAATGATGGTGCCACCTCCTCAGTGGTGCCCCACGACACATCAGAGGGCGGTGCAGATGATGAGGTAAAATGAGTAAAAGTCAGCGCCGTAAGCAGTCGAGAAGGGCACGATCAAACCCACCAAATTCGGCTGCTGCCAGACTTGTACAGCTAGATTTTCCTCTGGGAACCACAGTAGAGGGAAAAGTGCAGTGGTTTTGTGAAGCTTCTGGTGCACATTATGATAAGGTCATTAAGTTACCTAGAGATAAAAGTGACTATGTCTTTGTTACAAACGACAATGCTTTTGTAAATGTGTTGCTAAACACAGAGTATGCAGGCATTAAGATGAAAAATGCAGCACCTAGGTGTCCAAAAGTAACCATTGTCATATGCAATGTTAATAAACTCATTAAGCCTGAATATCTATTTATTTATTTATTTTATTATTTATTTATTTATTTATTTATTTATTTATTTATTTATGCATATACAAGAATGTACATTGGGAATGTGAGGATACATAATATGGTAATTACAGTCTTGTAAAGCCACTAGTACGCGCAGCGTTTCGGGCAGGTCCTTAATCTAAGAAAATTTTAAAATTTTAATTTTAAAATAATTTTAAAATTTATTTATTTATTTATGCATATACAAGAATGTACATTGGGAATGTGAGGATACATAATATGGTAATTACAGTCTTGTAAAGCCACTAGTACGCGCAGCGTTTCGGGCAGGTCCTTAATCTAAGAAAATTTTAAGGAGGTAAATACTTGCAAAATTTATAGACAAAAAAATGACAAGTTACATAGAATGAAAAAAAGATGAGAAAATTGTAGGTACAGTATATTAAAGTACATAGGTAGCTAAGATTGATTGCAATGACAGCTTGAATGGTAGTTGACAAAAATTGGTAGGCACAATACAGCAGAAACAATATAAGATTGATTGCAATGACAGCTTGAATGGTAGTTGACAAAAATTGGTAGTCACAATACAGCATATGGCTCGAACATAAAAGAAGACAGCAATGAACACAATGATAAGGTTGTTTGATACTACATAAAAATTAGGAGATTGGGTAACACTAGGTACAGAGCAAATTTAAAGCTCAGTGTAGGAAACTAAGATGAAATTAGGTACTTTTTGGTTTTGCTTTAAAATAAGGCAAAAGTTTTACTGTTTTTCAATTCACTAGGGAGTGAGTTCCATAGACTAGGTCCCTTAATTTGCATAGAGTGTTTACACAGATTAAGCTTGACCCTGGGGATATCAAAGAGATATTTATTTCTGGTGTGGTGATAATGGGTCCTATTACATCTGTCCAGGGAGAGTTTCAGAGCATGGTTTGCATTTAAGAACAGGGTTTTGTAAATGTAGTTGACACAAGAGAATGTGTGGAGGGAGTTAATATTTAGCAAGTTTAGGGATTTAAACAAGGGAGCTGAGTGTTGTCTGAAAGCAACACTTTCAGTTTGGGAGGATTGATATAGGTCTGTAGTTGTTAACATCTGTGAGATCACCACATTTGTGGACAGGCGTTACTCTCGCTTTTTTTTTAGAATATCTGGAAAAATTTGGAGTTCAAGTGACTTGTTGAAGAGCAAAGCAATAGCAGTTGCTAAAGATCTGGAGGCTTTTTTGTAAATTAAAGTTGGTATCTCCTCACAGGCACCTGACTTGGTTTTAAGGGAAAGGATTATCTCATTGACGTCAGTGGAGTTAATAGGCTTTAGGTACAGAGACTGTGGATAGTTACCTGTAAGATAGTCCTTAATGTCAGTACTGGAAGATGGAATATCATTTGCAAGGGATGAACCAATGGAAGAGAAGAACCTATTGAACTCAATAGCAGAATCAGAGGCTGAAAGCTGACCATCGTTATTAGACAGGAGAGTCGGTTTGTTATTTAAAGATTTCTTTGATCCCAATATTTGTGAAATTGTGCTCCAAGTTTGTTTAATGTTGCTCTTTATTTGGGTAAATTTGTCTTCGTAGTATTTAGTTTTGGTTCGTCTAATTATCTTAGATAGCAATAATGAGTAATTCTTTGAGAATTCTTTGGTGACAATTCCTAACCTATACTTCTTCTCAAGGTCATGTTTTTTATTAATAGATTTAAGTATTCCCTTTGTAAGCCAGGGATTGTTGAGCCTTTTGGTTGTGACTTGTTTTGTAAGCATAGGACAGTGGGTATTATAAAGGCTAAGAGTTTTTTGAAGAAAAGATTGCACTGCTAGGTTGATGTCCTCTATGTTACCTAACTCGGACTCCCAGTTGACATTATCAGTAGCAGTTATAAATCAATAATATATATTGATATATAATCAATAAGTAAATATGAAAGGTAATAAACAAGTTGTAATAAACAGAATACAAGTAGATCCCAAAAAAATAGGCAAGACAATAAGCAAATACATTCATAAACAAATTTGTAATAGGGGAGGAGCAACACCGCTGGCTGGAAGGATACAAGATACCAACTTTAATTTACAAAAAAGCCTCCAGATCTTTAGCCCCTGCTATTTAGCCCCCCAGGTTGACGAGTTTAGCATTTACCAGGGAGGATGTTCTTAAACAAATAGTAAAACTCAAACCAAACAAATCCCCAGGGCCGGATGAAGTGTTTGCCAGGGTGCTTAAAGAATGCAAAGAGGAGCTTTGTGACCCACTGTCAACCATATTTAATAAATCAATAGAGTCAGGCAGAGTGCCAGAATTTTGGAAAGTTGCTAACGTGATACCAGTTTTTAAGAAAGGAGATAGATCACTTGCGTCTAACTATCGACCAATTAGCCTAACGTCTATTGTGGGAAAGTTACTCGAATCTATAATAGCAAATAAAATCCGTCTTCATCTTGAAAAACATAAATTAATAATTGAGTCGCAACATGGTTTTATAAATGGCCTGTTCATGTTTAACAAATTTGTTATCTTTTTATTCTAGCATAGTTGAGGCAGTTGATAGTGGTAAGGATTGTGATGTTGTGTACCTTTACTTTAGCAAAGCTTTTGATACAGTGCCACATAAAAGACTGATTAAAAAGATAGAGTCTCATGGTATCGGGGGTGCTAAATTAAGCTGGATTAGGGCATGGCTATACCAAAGGAAACAGAGAGTTAGTATCAATGGAATCAATTGTGGAGTGCCTCAAGGCTCTGTCCTGGGACCTCTGTTGTTTATAATATATATAAATGATTTAGATTCAGGTCTGAGTAGCAACATTTGCAAATTTGCCGATGATACGAAAATCGGTAGGGAAATTAATTCGGAGGAGGACTCACTATCACTTCAAGTTGATCTAGATAGGGTTTTGAAATGGTCAAAGGATTGGCAGATGCAGTTTAATGCTGATAAATGTAAAGTTCTGAGGTTAGGTAATGATGATAGAGTTACAAGATACGAGCTAGATGGTGTTGAGATTGCGAAGTCGGATTGCGAAAGGGATCTGGGAGTTATGATTAGTAAGAATTTAAAACAAAAAGATCAATGCATAAATGTTCGTAATAAGGCAAATCGGACACTTGGATTTATTAATCGCAGCGTTAGTAACAAGACACCTGGTGTGGTTCTCAAGCTATATCTTGCTTTAGTTAGGGCCCCATTTAGATTATGAAGTTCAGTTTTGGTCGCCATATTATAGAATGGATATAAATTCACTTGAACGTGTCCAGCATAGGATGACTAAGTTAATTCCCCAAATTAGAAATCTTTCATATGAAGAAAGATTAACAAAGCTTAAGTTGCATTCACTGGAAAGGCGAAGAGTTAGGGGTGACATGACAGAGGTTTACAAGTGGGTGAATGGACATAACAAAGGGGATATTAATAGGGTATTAAAAGTATCAACACAAGACAGAACACGAAACAACTGGTATCAATTGGATAAGTTTAGATTTAGGAAAGACTTGGGTAAATACTGGTTCAGTAACAGGGTTGTTGATTTGTGGAACCAATTACCGTGTAACGTGGTGGAGGTGGGGTCCCTCGATTGTTTCAAGCGCAGGTTGGACAAGTATATGAGTGGGATATGGTGGTTATAAATAGGAGCTGCCTCGTATGGGCCAATAGGCCTTCTGCAGTTGCCTTTGTTCTTATGTTCTCATGCTATTGCATTGCTCTTCAACAAGTCACTTGAACTCCAAACCTTTCCAGATGTTCTAAAAAAAGCGAGAGTGACGCCTGTCCACAAATGTGGTGATCCCACAGATGTTAACAACTACAGACCTATATCAATCCTCCCAAACTTGTCAAAAAATTTTGAAAAACTAATCTATAAGCAGCTTCACTCTTATCTAGCCAAACACAATATACTTAGCCCTTGCCAATATGGCTTCAGACCCAAAAAAAAAGCACTAACGATGCACTTATTAGTATACTTAACTCGATTCATACAGCTCTTGATAAGAATTAGTTCCCTGTTGGGTTATTTGTGGACCTGCGTAAAGCTTTTGATACTGTCAACCACCAAAACCTTCTTCTTAAACTACATCATTATGGAGTCAGAGGACACTCCCTGCAATACCTCAAATCCTACCTTACTGACAGGCTCCAGTATGTTTCTGTGAATAATTCAATTTCTCCCATCCTACTTCAGATTCAGATTCAGATGTTTATTCAGGTAAGGTATATACATACAAGTGATGTTACATTAATGGATTGATATATAGATAGAGCTAGTACATACAATGCCTAAAGCCACTATTACGCAATGCGTTTCGGGCAAGAAAAACATTAATATCTAGAACTTAATACTAATTGAGCATAAAGAATAAAAAGTGTTGAGAACAAATACAAATAAAGATAAAAAAAAAAAAGGAGGAACATGACTGAAAAAGCAGCACAAATACAATAGGTTGACAAACAGTGTTGATTAAAAAAAAGAAAAGAAAAAGAAAAGAAAAGAAAAGAAAAGAAAAGAAAAGAAAAGAAAAGAAAATAAAAGAAAAAGAAAAAAGAAAAGAAAAGAAAAGAAAAGAAAAGAAAAGAAAAGAAAAGAAAAGAAAAAGAAAAAGAAAAGAAAAAGAAAAAGAAAAACTTATCAACATTGGTGTTCCTCAGGGCAGCATACTTGGCCCTCTCCTCTTTCTCATCTACATTAATGACCTTCCAAATGCCTCCCAACACCTCAAACCAATTATATTTGCTGACGACACAACCTTCATTTACTCCAGTCCTGACCCCCTTGCTCTAAATGCCACAGTAAATACTGAGCTAAATAAAGTCGAAAATACTGAGCTAAATAAAGTTTTCGAAAAGCTAATTTTAATAGCCTAAGAAATTTTTTGGGTCAAATAGATTGGAAACTCTTGGGTATGGGGTGGCGGCCGGTCTTAGAGCGAGACATGAACCCAGCGACAGGTGACGTAAAAGGGGATTTCGATGTGGATTTAATATATAACTCATTTAAGAATATTCAAAACAAAACACAGGAACGTAATATACCATACAAATTGAATAGGTCGAATACTAATGACCCAAAGTGGATAACAAATAATTTAAAAAACCTTATAGGTAAAAAGAGAGCTTGGTACAAAAGGATTAAGAATGGGGAAGTCAGGTTAGAACAGGAATTCATACAACTGGTTAGAAATGTTAAAAAAGAGATTAGGAAAGCAAAAAGAAACTATGAAGTTCGCATAGCAGAGCAAGCAAAGTCAAATCCTAAAGGGTTTTTTCCGTTATATCGAACTAAGACTAGGGAAAGGATAGGTCCATTAAAATCTGAGACAGGTCAAATATCGGATAATGACAAGGAGATGAGTAGTATTTTTAACAAACATTTTATATCTGTATTTACTAAAGAAGAACTTAACAATATGCCTTCAGCCGAACAAGTCTATGTGGGTGGGGATGAGGACAGGTTGACTAGTTTAGCAGTTACCAGGGAGGATGTAATTAAACAATTAATAAAATAAAAATAAAATGTTTATTTAGGTAAGGTACATACATACAATAAATTTTTACAAAGATTGGTTGACTTATAGGTAGAGCTAGTACATGTGCAAAACAATTAGCAAAACTAAAACCAAACAAATCCCCAGGGCTAGTACATGTACAAAACAATTAGCAAAACTAAAACCAAACAAATCCCCAGGGCCGGATGAAGTGTTTGCCAGGGTGCTTAAAGAATCCAAAGAGGAGCTTTCCGAGCCACTGTCTACTATATTTAATAAATCAATAGAGTCAGGCAGAGTGCCAGAGTCATGGAAGGTAGCTAATGTGGTACCAATTTTTACGAAAGGAGATAGATCACTTGCGTCAAACTATCGGCCAATTAGCCTAACGTCTATTGTGGGAAAGTCACTTGAATCAATAATTGCAAATACAATTCGTCTCCATCTTGAAAAACATAAATTAATAAATGAGTCGCAACATGGTTTTACAAATGGCCGTTCATGTTTAACAAATTTGCTAACTTTTTATTCCAGCATAGTTGAGGCAGTTGATAGTGGTAAGGGTTGTGATGTTGTGTACCTTGACTTTAGCAAAGCTTTTGATACAGTGCCACATGAAAGACTAATTAAAAAAATAGAAGCTCATGGTATTGGGGGTGCTATATTAACTTGGATTAGGGCATGGCTATTCCAAAGGAAACAGAGAGTTAGTATAATAATAATAATAATAATAATAATAATAATAATAATAATTTTTATTTAGGTAAAGGTACATACATAAAGAGATTTTACAAAGTTTGTTGGCTTTATAGATAGAGCTAGTACATACAATGCCTAAAACCACTATTACGCAAAGCGTTTCGGGCAGGAAAAAACACTAATGACTAAAGCTTAAAACTAATGGGTAAAAAGAATAAAATGTGTTGAGTACAAATAAAAATAGAGGTAAAAGAGGGGGGAAAATTGTTGAAAAAGCAGCACAAATACAATTACAAATTGCTACAGAAAATTACATTCAAACAGCGTTGATTTGAAAAACAAAAAAAAACAAAAAACATAGATGGGTTGACAACAGAGGGGTAAGGTGGGTTACAGGGAATTTATTAGGTATAGCTTCGTTTTTAACTTAAACTGGTTGAGAGAGGTACAGTCTTTAACATGGTTGGGAAGGTCATTCCACATTCTGGGCCCCTTGATTTGTAGAGCATTTCTAGCTTGATTAAGTCGTACTCTAGGAATATCAAAACTGTATTTATTTCTGGTGTGGTGCTCATGGGTTCTGTTACAACCTTCTATGAAGCTTTTGAGATCAGGATTGGCATTATAGTTTAGCGTTTTATATATGTATAATACACATGAGAGAATGTGCAGTGACTTAATGTCTAACATATTCAGAGATTTGAGTATGGGTACCGAGTGATGTCTGGGGCCAGAATTGGATATTGTCCTAATAGCAGCTTTGTGTTGAGTAATTAGAGGACGTAAGTGATTTTGGGTAGTAGAGCCTCAAGCACAAATACCATAGTTGAGATATGGATAGATAAGGGAGTAATAGAGAGTCACCAGGGCAGGGCGTGGTACATAATATCTGATCTTAGAAAGAATGCCCACAGTTTTTGAAACTTTTTTTGATATGTTTAGAATGTGTCCCTGGAAATTCAGCTTGTGATCAATGAGAATGCTAAGGAATTTGCCATTTAATTTGTTACAAATTTGGGTATTGTTTATTTTGAGATTTATTTGATTAGAGGATTTATTGCCAAACAGAATATAGAAAGTTTTGTCAATGTTAAGGGTGAGTTTGTTGGCAGTTAGCCACAGATGGACTTTATTTAGCTCAGTATTTACTGTGGCATTTAGAGCAAGGGGATCAGGACTGGAGTAAATGAAGGTTGTGTCGTCAGCAAATAGAATTGGTTTGAGGTGTTGGGAGGCATTTGGAAGGTCATTAATGTAGATGAGAAAGAGGAGAGGGCCAAGTATGCTGCCCTGGGGAACACCAATGTTGATGGGTAGGGTGAGAGAAATTGAATTATTCACAGAAACACATTGGCCATGTACGGTCTTGATGGGGTTGTCTTGGACTTGTTTGTGCGAAGGTCACCTGGCGTACCTCTGCCTGCGTCTGGCGTACCTCTGCCTGCGTCTATATATATAAATGGGGTTAAGTCAGAGTGGGATAATGTTGTTAGTGGAGTACCTCAGGGCTCTGTCCTGGGACCTCTGTTGTTTATAATATATATAAATGATTTAGATTCAGGTTTGAGTAGCAACATTTGCAAATTTGCTGATGATACGAAAATCGTTAGGGAAATTAATTCGGAGGAGGACTCACTATCACTTCAAGTTGATCTAGATAGGGTTTTGAAATGGTCAAATAATTGGCAAATGCAGTTTAATGCTGATAAATGTAAAGTTCTGAGGCTAGGTAATGATGATAGAGTTACAAGATACGAGCTAGATGGTGTTGAGATTGCGAAGTCGGATTGCGAAAGGGATCTGGGAGTTATGATTAGTAAGAATTTAAAACAAAAGGATCAATGCATGAATGTTCGAAATAAGGCGAATAGGACACTGGGATTTATTCATCGAAGCGTTAGTAACAAGACACCTGGTGTGGTTCTTAAGCTATATCTTTCTCTGGTTAGGCCCCATTTAGATTATGCAGTTCAGTTTTGGTCGCCGTATTATAGAATGGATATAAATTCACTTGAACGTGTCCAACGTAGGATGACTAAGTTAATTCCCCAAATTAGAAATCTTTCATATGAAGAAAGATTAACAAAGCTTAAGTTGCATTCACTGGAAAGGCGAAGAGTTAGGGGTGACATGATAGAGGTTTACAAGTGGATGAATGGACATAACAGGGGGGATATTAATAGGGCATTAAAAATATCAACACAAGACAGAACAGGAAACAATGGGTATAAATTGGATAAGTTTAGATTTAGGAAAGACTTGGGTAAATACTGGTTCAGTAACAGGGTTGTTGATTTGTGGAACCAAATCTAATCTTACCCTATTCCATTTAAATTGTAAATTTAATTGTATTCATCTATGTCATTTATTGAAATCAATTATTGATCTCATTTTGTTCTTTTAATTAAGTTCATTCTAATTATAGGTTAAAACTAAGCTAATTAAAATTTATTATCTTTAAGATTATTTTACTTTACAATTATCATTTATCAATTTTTTTTTTTTATATATTCATCTTGACAGTCTCTACTGATTTTTTTGTTCTCTCCACCAAACTTGTGTATCGTCAATGGCTATCTAGTGACCTTTATTCTACCTCTAATTGTTTTAATTCTTTTGTTTACTTGCATTTATTGTTGTGTTTTGCCATAATTATTCTCTAATTTTAGCAGACTCAATACTTTGTAAGCTCTTATTGTATTGTTATATTATTATATTGCTGTGTTTTGCTATAATAACTTTCTATTTTACAGCAGATTTAGTTTTCATCTGTTCCTGAAATTGCTTATCTTAATGTATCGTGACATTATCTTATCTATATGCTTACTGATATTGATCCAGATCGAAATCTTCTGTCCCATATCCACACAAATCAGCACATTGATCATCATTATTGCAGGTATTACACAGCAAATCTTGCGAAAAACAAACTCCTAAATAGCACCTGCTTATCAGTTTACAACCAAAATGTTAGGTCACTTGGTAAACATTTTGATGATATAAATGCACTTCTTACAGCACTAGGTACTAAATTATCTTTCATCATTTTAACAGAAACTTGGCTAAGTAATGACTATACCCAACTCTACAATTTAGCTGGTTATAAAGCCATTCATAACTGCAGGCCTAATAAAAAAGGTGGCGGTACAGCAATATATTACAAAGATACCTTCACTTGCAATAGTGTCATTAGTGATAGAGACGACTATTGTGAATATACCTTTGCCAAGTTCTCCAGTAAATCCCTCAAATCCTCCCTGATAATCGGTGCCATCTATAGATTTCCTAATACCAACATAGCTTTATTCTCTGACAATGTAAGGAATCTTATCATAAATAACAATCTCAACAAAAATCACATCATTCTGGGAGGTGATTTCAATATTGACCTGGGTCTTCAAAACAACCCTCAAGTTGACTATTTCCGTAACAGCATGCACTCCTGTATGCTAATCCCCACAATCACCAAGCCCACCCGAGTCACTCAAACATCTGCCACTACTCTGGATCACTTATGGACTAATATAACAGCTCCCCTTACATCTGGGGTAATTTATGACAGAACAACTGACCACTATCCTACCTTCCTCATAGCAAACATTGACACATCACCACCAGAAACCAAGAAACTTTCATTCAGGCTACATAGTGAATCAGCTTTAGGCAATCTCTCTAATGCACTTCACAATATTAACTGGGAATCTGAATTTAATAATTCACAGGATATAAACTCGTCAACTAACCTCTTTCTTTCCAAAACTCTAAGCCTCTACAACACTCACTGTCCCCTCCTTACCAAACAAGTAACTGATAAAAGAACAAATAACCCGTGGCTCACAAGTGGCATAATTAAATCAATCAACAAAAAACATGAACATGAAAAGAAATTTAGGAGTGGCCTAGTTTCAACGGAAGTAGTTAAAAGGTACTCATCAGTGCTTACCAGTATCATAAGAAAAGCAAAACTTTCATATTATGAGACTAGATTCAAAGAAGCAAAAGGCAACATGAAAAGCACATGGAATACCATCTCTAATATCCTTGGAACTAAACAACACTCCCACAACCATATAACAATCTCTAAGGATGGCCTTACACTGTCATCTGACTTAGAAATGGCGAATGAATTTAATAGCTTCTTTTCATCGATTGGTGCTAACCTTGCAAGTAAAATCCCACAGACTCAGACACATATCAACACATATCTCTCAGGCAGCTATCCAAACTCTCTTCTCCTTTCACCAGTCAGCCCGACAGATGTTGTGTCCATCATACACTCACTAAAAACCAAAGCTGGGAACATCAGTGAAATCCCATCCATTGTATACAAGAGCGCCTCCCATGCCCTTGCGCCACCTATAGCTCTGCTGTTCAACAAATCCCTTGAGTGTCATACCTTCCCTGATATCCTTAAAAAAGCAAGAGTAACGCCAGTGCATAAAGGAGGTAATCCGGCAGACATAAACAACTATAGACCAATATCGAACCTACCCATACTATAAAAAATATTTGAA
This sequence comes from Procambarus clarkii, assembly GCF_040958095.1. NCBI lineage: Eukaryota > Metazoa > Arthropoda > Malacostraca > Decapoda > Cambaridae > Procambarus > Procambarus clarkii. The sequence goes on from NC_091155.1 coordinate 47,513,366, forward strand.
AAAATTATCTACAAACAGCTCTACTCCTATCTCGTAAAATTCGACATTCTTAGCTCCTGTCAGTTTGGCTTCCGCTCTCAAAAGAGTACCAACGATGCAATTATTAGTCTCCTTGATATAATTTACTCAGCCCTTGACAAATATGAGTTTCCGATTGGACTCTTCATTGACCTGAGAAAGGCCTTTGATACTGTTAATCACGATTACCTCTTATGTAAACTCCATCATTATGGAATCCGAGGCCATGCACTGGACTATATCCAATCCTATCTTAGTGATAGACACCAATGTGTAGCCATCAATAATATAACCTCTCCCATTCTACCAATAACCGTTGGAGTGGCAGCATCTTGGGGCCTCTTCTATTTCTTATATACATCAATGATCTGCCTAATGCCTCTAACATTCTGAAACCTATTTTGTTTGCTGATGATACTACCCTCATCTACTCCAACCCCAACCCACATACACTAAATGATGTTGTTAATAATGAAATAAAAAAAGTCCACTTATGGATGTCAACCAACAAACTAACACTTAACATAGAAAAGACCTACTACATCCTATTTGGAAGCAAATCTACAAATGCAATTCAGCTTCAGATAGACAATGTAAACATTAGTAATAAAAATGATGGAAAGTTTCTTGGCCTATTCCTAGACAAGAGACTCAACTTCAGTACCTACATACAACACATAACTAAGAAAGTATCTAAAACAGTTGGTATACTCTCCAAAATCAGATATTATGTACCTAACTCTGCTCTCATCTCTCTATATTTTGCACTAATCTATCCCTATCTCAACTATGGTCAGCTTTTAGACCACATTCAGACATATGAAACTACACAACGAGTAAAAGAGAACCTTGAAAATAACCCACAGAAGTTGAATTCCTTACTTAATGACATTAAGAGTAAAGAGTTCAAACCTCTCATTATGCAGGCGTTTGGAGCTCCGGAGTCGTCTTCCGTAAGAACAGAATACTTCAAAGTTGCAATACTAAACCTTTCCCTGCTTCAAAAGTTCCATAAGAAGTGTCACTCTGAAGGAATCAGCCTCAACTCTGGGCTTGTGAGTGTAGTAAACACGGCCTTGGTAGAACTGGTGAGGGAGGGCGGGCTGGTGCAGGACGAGTATACAGTCACCAGTCTTCACCCTACTGACCTCCGCCGCTACATGACAACTGACGTCAAATCGTTCCCCATGGGCTTCCATGTGGCCCCAATGTCTCAGACTATGCCAACCCCATACAATGTAAGAGATCATTTCTGGAAGTACGCAAAACAGTTTGATAATAAATTCAAGAAAAATCTAGAGAATAAATTTGTATTTGAAGAAATGATGTTGAACAGAATGATAAATCAAGATAACACATCCCATGACAAGTTCTCTACAAATTCACACCCTATAAAATATGACTATATGTTTTCAAATATATATTCGCCTAAATATCCAATTTTGGGAGTAGGTAAAAATGTTCAACTTACCGAAATGAGAAATATTATTCCCATTGACACTGCGCATGTGGGTCACTTATGTGGAGTGGCCAGTATTCGGGACAAGGTTCGATACGAGCACTATTATTCAACACGCTCCATGACCAGAGAAATAGCACAAAGGAAATTTGAAAATGTTGTATCAATTTTTAGTGAAATGGCTCAGTAATATCTTCACTTCAAAGTTAGATGAAAGGTAACTGTGTTTACCGAACTGATAAATTGCTTACAACCCTTCAAGAACATCGAATGATTCAAGGAACGAACAGAGGTGAAGTAATTATCTAGAGAATGCATCAAGCCATCTACATAGCACCATAAGCGTCGCTGAAGGTTCTGGACGCTGGACGCACTGAGTACCTCTAATTGAGAAAAAAACACTAAGGCAAGTGCTGTCAAAGGTATATCAAATTTATTGATACATGAATTCGTAATATCTCCTGGAAATATCCTCTTTTGGAGACGAATTCTTCGAATTCATCTCCAGGATCAAAGGATCAGCTCCTGAAGATGTAAACAAAGTGGTGAGAACCGTGACATCAGATATTAGAGTTCATGGACATTGGCATAAAAACTACGCATATTCCATTGAAAAATAAACAGTCAAAACCAAATAAAACGCTAAAAAAAGAGGAAAACTAGGTTGAAGAATAGTGAATTAAGAAGGATTAAGATGAGGTTCAGCATAAAAACTACGCATATTCCATTGAAAAATAAACAGTCAAAACCAAATAAAACGCTAAAAAAAGAGGAAAACTAGGTTGAAGAATAGTGAATTAAGAAGGATTAAGATGAGGTTCAGTGACATCCGCGTTGAGAGGCGTAAGTAAATCTAGCAAAGACGGTATAAGTGAAGAAGGCGGTGGAAAAAAGGTCCGTTCATGTGCCAGGTAAGTCCACTACGGGCTCACCATAGCCCGTGCTACTTGCCCCGCTCCTGTGCCAGGTAAGTCCACAACAGGCTCACCATAGCCCGAGCTACTTGCCCCGCTCCTGTGCCAGGTAAGTTACGGGCTCACCATAGCCCGTGCTACTTGGAACTTGTTCCGAGTAGCTGAATCTATAACAACAACAACAGAGAAGAAGGTGCCTTCTCCCACCGACCAGTGTGGGAGAAGGCACCTGGGAGGAGCGGTCAAAGTCAGCAGCAAGCTGTGGATCAAAGACTTCACCTAGAGTTTTCAAAGCGTTGTCGGCTGACTCCCTCTCCGAGACGAGAGGAGGTACGGGGACAGTCGGGGATTGAACTGAAGCTTTCTTACCTGCTGAGAAGGAAGAAATGGAAGAACTAGGTTTGCGTTTATAGCTACAAGACACGAACAAGCCAGTAGCAACGTACTATACAACAGCCTCTGGTCTCCAGTGGTCACGGAGAACAAGAGCGGACACAAGGACGTCTGGGAGAACGTTGGATATTGGCCTGGACGGACAATTGTCCAGGAAAGCCAAAGGATATAGTAGTAGGCTGATAAGAATAATGAGGACTAAACATGAAAGGGGTTACAGTGGATCGAGAAAATGTTGGAGTTGGGATAGTTACACTTAGATGAAGGGCCGCAGAATACGGGAGAAGAAGGGTGGATATACCGGTCGATGAACCACAAGGAACACCCTCAGTTTGAGAGCGCAGAACACCCTCAGTTTGAGAGCGCAGAACACCCTCAGTTTGAGAGCGCAGAACACCCTCAGTTTGAGAGCGCAGAACACCCTCAGTTTGAGAGCGCAGAACACCCTCAGTTTGAGAGCGCAGAACACCCTCAGTTTGAGAGCGCAGAACACCCTCAGTTTGAGAGCGCAGAACACCCTCAGTTTGAGAGCGCAGAACACCCTCAGTTTGAGAGCGCAGAACACCCTCAGTTTGAGAGCGCAGAACACCCTCAGTTTGAGAGCGCAGAACACCCTCAGTTTGAGAGCGCAGAACACCCTCAGTTTGAGAGCGCAGAACACCCTCAGTTTGAGAGCGCAGAGGAACATAAGACAGGCAGCTGGTGGAGGTGTCACGGTCTATGTCCTGGAAATGATTGAGGGACTGATAATGGGATTAGGGTTTCACTATAGCCTGTGCTACATGGACATTTCGTTCTGAGTAAATAATCTAAAACAACAACTGATAATGGGAAGATGGTTGGGGAAGAGAGATGATATATAATTCACCAGCATACATCATGTCAGAGCAAGGGGAGTAACGTCTTGCCTCTGGGAAAGATATACGTTTATGATCTTCTAAGTCGAAGACAGCTCGTTGAAATTAATAGTGTGTGCACGTCCCGGGGTTGATCCCGGGCGCCGGCGAGAAACAATGGGCAGAGTTTCTTTCACCCTATGCCCCTGTTGCCTAGCAGTAAAATAGGTACCTGGGTGTTAGTCAGCTGTCACGGGCTGTTTCCTGGGGGTGGAGGCCTGGTCGAGGACCGGGCCGCGGGGACACTAAAACCCCAAAATCATCTCAGGATAAGATAGACTGGGCCTCACGGCAGTTAACGCAGCATGCTTGGGGAGAAGAGACCCTGGTCTTAGAATGAGACCAACAATATGTAAAGTAATTAGAACAGATGAATAAGGTGTCGCAGTAGCACGGACAATTTGAAATGGTTTAGATATAAGAAATAAAAGATACCTGACGAACCATGTACTTGGGAATGTGTTGATGATCGTACAACTGCAAGTAATAAGTGCCGTCTCAACAAGTGCGAACTTCACACTTCACCCATTATATGGTGACTACCAACAGATTGTATAGCCTATTGTAACGATAGACTGTATAGCCTATTGTAACGATAGACTGTATAGCCTATTGTAACGATAGACTGTATAGCCTATTGTAACGACAGATTGAATAGCCTAATGTGCAAGTGGACATAAGCTTACCATAGCTTTACATTTTGGGGAACAATTTGATGTTTTCTTCTAAGGAATGACAACTGACGGAGCATAATGCTGACACATACCATTATGCTGACATATTATATAGTAATAAGAAGCTTTACTGGGGACGAAAGATTTTCCCAATGACGCTGTTTTCATTATGTTCTTTGACTTTTTACATTATTATGCATTTAACAATTAGTCATGCTTCTTTCTGGGGTCATGAATTTTTGTTTTATAACATATATTATCATTGACAGCTACACAAAATAATATAAACAAGTTGAACATTTATAATTATGTCAAATTTAAGTCTCCCTTCAAGTTATTCTCATACACAAACAAAGCTTTATTTTTAAAATATCGTATTAATGCTTTGAATCATCCATTAAATAAATTCCTACAATCTTACCCGAAAATTATGCAATAATGAAATCTTGTATTATGATTTGTGGCTCACTCCGGGTCATTCTATCTCTCCCACAGTGCCATTGTAAGAATTTTGGTCTGTAATAAATATTGACAATGCAGTTCACCTTTATATTGACAAAGGCATTTCACCTTTATAAACGCGCGTTAATGACACTAGGTAAACAAAAAGACACCTCTAACACTGTTTATGTAGCATAGACGTAAATCTGTTTATTAATGTATTCATGTTTGTAGGTTAGATTAGCATTTTAACAGCACTACAATCACCTTTTGTTGTTGATTGTTCAATAAATCACTGAACTATATGTTTAACAGATCTCTAACCCTGTCCATGGAGGACAGAAGAAAATGTATATTGTCTGGTTAGCTTTGTACATGTGTGGTCACGTCTGTGGTAGTTAATAATAATAATAATGACAAAGGTCCACTTAAAGGACCTCAGTCACTCCCAGGGGACGTCTCCGACACTCAGCCTTGCAACCAGATTACAAGGCTGTAACCTTGTACCCCCGAGGTTACAAGGCTGTAACCTTGTACCCCCGAGGTTACAAGGATGTAACCTTGTACCCCCGAGGCTACAAGGCTGTAACCTTGTACCCCCGAGGCTACAAGGCTGTAACCTTGTACCCCCGAGGTTACAAGGCTGTAATTTTGTACCCCCCGAGGTTACAAGGCTGTAACCTTGTACCCCCGAGGCTACAAGGCTGTAACCTTGTACCCCCGAGGCTACAAGGCTGTAACCTTGTACCCCCGAGGCTACAAGGCTGTAACCTTGTACCCCCGAGCCAAATTCTGGCTCTCTGCACGTATTTTCATTTTGAAATTTTGACTTTTTATACCGAAAATATGCCAATTACTGAAAGCGGTGATGGGTCACATTTTGCCAAAACCCCCCTGCAGTTTTCAAAATATCCCAAACATCCCAAATTCGACGCCTGAGCCATATTTTGGAGTCAAATTCTGGCTCCCTGCACGTATTTTCAGTTTGAAATTACGACTTTTTATACCGAAAATATGCCAATTACTGAAAGCGGCGATGGGTCACATTTTGCTCAAACCCCCCTGCAGTTTTCAAAATATCCCAAACATTCGAAATTTGACGCCTGAGCCATATTTTGGAGCCATATTCTTGCTCTCTGCACGTATTTTCAGTTTGAAATTACGACTTTTTATACCGAAAATATGCCAATTACTGAAAGCGGCGATGGGTCACATTTTGCCCAAACCCCCCTACAGTTTTCAAAATATCCCAAACATCCCAAATTTGACACCTGAGCCATATTTTGGATCCAAATTCTGGCTCTCTGCACTTATTTTCAGATTGAAATTTTGACTTTTTATACCAAAAATATGCCAATTAATGAAAGCGGTGATGGGTCACATTTTGCCAAACCCCCCTGCAGTTTTCAAAATATCCCAAACATCCCAAATTTGAAGCCTGAGCCATATTTTGGATCCAAATTCTGGCTCTCTGCACGTATTTTTAGTTTGAAATTACGAATTCTTTTACCGAAAATATATCAATTACTGAAAGCGGCGATGGGTCACATTTTGCCCAAACCCCCCTGCAGTTTTCAAAATATCCCAAACATTCGAAATTCGACACCTGAGCCATATTCTTGCTCTCTGCACGTATTTTCAGTTTGAAATTACTACTTTTTATACCGATACCGATTAAACTACACATAAGGGGCATAACTGGCCGACCCCTCACAGTGTTCAAGAGAGAACTGGATAAGCACCTCCAAAGGATACCTGATCAACCAGGCTGTGACTCATAGGTCAGGCTGCGAGCAGCCGCGTCCAACAGCCTGGTTGATCAGTCCGGCAACCAGGAGGCCTGGTCGACGACCGGGCCGCGGGGACGCTAAGCCCCGGAAGCACCTCAAGGTAACCGAAAATATGCCAATTACTGAAAGCGGCGATGGGTCACATTTTGCCCAAACCCCCCCCCCTCCTGCAATTTTCAAAATATCCCAAACATCCCAAATTCGACACCTGAGCCATATTCTTGCTCTCTGCACGTATTTTCAGTTTGAAATTACGACTTTTTATACCGAAAATATGACAATTACTGAAAACGGCGATGGGTCACATTTTGTCCAAACCACCTTGCAGCAGTCATGTCATAGGCAGCGTAAGGGACGGACGTTTGAGGGTCCTCCCCTGCATTTGCACTCGTTATCGTGGGTGTAATTGTACCTCCGACAGTTTCGAAGCCTAATAACCAATCTGGGACACACACATACACACCAGGTGTGTCTGAAACTTGGTTAACACCTGCACCGGTGAATTACAAGTGGCATTTGTAGCCGTGTTGCTGACCTGCGAGGGGAGGCTGTTGATCAGGCCTCAGGCGTCCACTCCTCACTCGCCTATTGGAACTAAACCACACGTGTATCAGGTACATGACAATAGCTCTTGCGCCATACTACCGCTGAGCCGTGTTTGCCTTATTCTTCATTCGAGGACGCTAGTGATCACGAAACAATGCAGCCACAGTTCAGTGGAGAAACTTTGAGTCATGCCTTAACTCTCCCACTTCTACATTAGTTGATGTGAAATAGTATTGTGAGGATTGAGTGTGGTTAGAAGCTTTAATTACAAAACTGTGTGGATAAACAAAGGAGCCGTTGGTGTAAGGGCTCTGGTGTGGCACGCTCTGTTAGGCCTAGCATCTCGCCCGGCCAGGGAATGAGGATATTATGCCAGGAACGCCTTCATGTTTCTTGCACATCTCTCCGCCAGCTCTCAAGTACTACGGTTTGTTGCCTGTGTATGTCAAGTTTTGTCGAGTGTTAAGTATCTGTTAAGCAGATACTTATGCATGTGCCACCAACTTCAAATTTTGCGCGCCAACTTGCAAGGTGCGCTGTGACCTTGTAAATAGTGGAGCTTCATATATGCAGGTTGGCCGATTTGCTTCTGCTGATCTTGTTTGATGGTTGGCGGCCCCTTCCACCCTGTGAATAGGGCATCTACTGATGTGCTGCTTTGTGGTTCACTGTGAAGGGAGTGTACCGTAATACTCTGCATATAGGTGTTGTGTCTTTAACGTCATGGCAACTGCCACAGATAAGATGCCGGGCAGCACATCGCCGTTGCCAGATAGTGACTTTGTGGACCCATCGTATGCTCATCAATTGCTTTCTAATGATGGTGCCACCTCCTCAGTGGTGCCCCACGACACATCAGAGGGCGGTGCAGATGATGAGGTAAAATGAGTAAAAGTCAGCGCCGTAAGCAGTCGAGAAGGGCACGATCAAACCCACCAAATTCGGCTGCTGCCAGACTTGTACAGCTAGATTTTCCTCTGGGAACCACAGTAGAGGGAAAAGTGCAGTGGTTTTGTGAAGCTTCTGGTGCACATTATGATAAGGTCATTAAGTTACCTAGAGATAAAAGTGACTATGTCTTTGTTACAAACGACAATGCTTTTGTAAATGTGTTGCTAAACACAGAGTATGCAGGCATTAAGATGAAAAATGCAGCACCTAGGTGTCCAAAAGTAACCATTGTCATATGCAATGTTAATAAACTCATTAAGCCTGAATATCTATTTATTTATTTATTTTATTATTTATTTATTTATTTATTTATTTATTTATTTATTTATTTATGCATATACAAGAATGTACATTGGGAATGTGAGGATACATAATATGGTAATTACAGTCTTGTAAAGCCACTAGTACGCGCAGCGTTTCGGGCAGGTCCTTAATCTAAGAAAATTTTAAAATTTTAATTTTAAAATAATTTTAAAATTTATTTATTTATTTATGCATATACAAGAATGTACATTGGGAATGTGAGGATACATAATATGGTAATTACAGTCTTGTAAAGCCACTAGTACGCGCAGCGTTTCGGGCAGGTCCTTAATCTAAGAAAATTTTAAGGAGGTAAATACTTGCAAAATTTATAGACAAAAAAATGACAAGTTACATAGAATGAAAAAAAGATGAGAAAATTGTAGGTACAGTATATTAAAGTACATAGGTAGCTAAGATTGATTGCAATGACAGCTTGAATGGTAGTTGACAAAAATTGGTAGGCACAATACAGCAGAAACAATATAAGATTGATTGCAATGACAGCTTGAATGGTAGTTGACAAAAATTGGTAGTCACAATACAGCATATGGCTCGAACATAAAAGAAGACAGCAATGAACACAATGATAAGGTTGTTTGATACTACATAAAAATTAGGAGATTGGGTAACACTAGGTACAGAGCAAATTTAAAGCTCAGTGTAGGAAACTAAGATGAAATTAGGTACTTTTTGGTTTTGCTTTAAAATAAGGCAAAAGTTTTACTGTTTTTCAATTCACTAGGGAGTGAGTTCCATAGACTAGGTCCCTTAATTTGCATAGAGTGTTTACACAGATTAAGCTTGACCCTGGGGATATCAAAGAGATATTTATTTCTGGTGTGGTGATAATGGGTCCTATTACATCTGTCCAGGGAGAGTTTCAGAGCATGGTTTGCATTTAAGAACAGGGTTTTGTAAATGTAGTTGACACAAGAGAATGTGTGGAGGGAGTTAATATTTAGCAAGTTTAGGGATTTAAACAAGGGAGCTGAGTGTTGTCTGAAAGCAGAGTTAGTTATTATTCTGATAGCAGCTTTTTGCTGTGTGATGATGGGCTTAAGGTGGTTTGCAGTGGTAGACCCCCATGCACAGATACCATAATTAAGATAGGGGTAGATTAGTGCATAATATAGTGAGAGGAGAGCAGAGTTAGGAACATAATATCTGATTTTGGAGAGTATACCAACTGTCTTAGACTTTCTTAGTTATGTGTTGAATGTGGGTGCTGAAGTTGAGTCTCTTGTCTAGGAATAGGCCAAGAAACTTGCCATCATTTTTATTACTGATGTTAATGTTGTCTATCTGTAGCTGAATTGCATTTGATGATTTGCTTCCAAAAAAGATGTAGTAAGTCTTTTCGATGTTTAATGTTAGTTTGTTCGTTGACATCCATAAGTGGACTTTTTTTAATTCATTATTCACAACATTATTTAGTGTATGTGGGTTGAGGTCTGAATAGATAAGGGTAGTATCGACAACAAACAATATAGGTTTAAGAATATTAGAGACATTAGGCAGATCGTTTATATATATAAGAAATAGAAGAGGTCCTAAGATACTGCCCTGTGGCACTCCAACGGTAATTGGTAGAGTGGAAGAAGTTGTATCATTGATGGTTACATATTGGTGTCTGTCACTAAGATAGGATCGGATGTAGTCAAGGGCAAGACCTCGGATTCCATAATGCTGGAGTTTAAGTAAGAGGTAGTTGTGATTAACAGTATCAAAGGCTTTTCTTAGGTCAATGAAGAGTCCAATCGGAAACATTTTTGTCAAGGGCTGAGTAGATTACGTCAAGGAGACTAATGATTGCATCGTTGGTGCTCTTTTGGGACCGGAAGCCAAACTGGCAGGGGCTGAGTATGTCGAATTTTACGAGGTAGGAATAGAGCTGTTTGTAAATAATTTTTTCAAATATTTTGATAGAATGGGTAGATTTGATATTGGTCTATACTTGTTTATGTCCGCCGGATTGCCTCCTTTATGGACTGGCGTTACTCTTGCTTTTTTGAGGATATCAGGGAAGGTGTGACACTCTATAGATTTGTTGAACAGTAGTGCTATGGGTGGGGCAAGGGCATGGGAGGCTCTCTTATACACAATGGACGGAATTTCACTGGTGTTCCCTGCCTTGGTTTTTAGAGAGTGTATGATGGACACAACATCTGCTGGGCTGATTGGTGAAAGGAGAAGAGAGTTTGGATAGCTGCCTGAGAGATATGTGTTAATATGTGTCTGAATCTGTGGGATTTTACTGGCAAGAATAGCACCAACCGATGAAAAGAAACTATTAAATTCATTTGCCATTTCTAAATCAGTTGACTGTATATCCCCATCCTTGAAGAGTTTTATTTGGTTATGTGAGTTTTGTTTAGTTCCTAGGATACTAGAGATTGTTTTCCAAGTGCTTTTCATGTTGCCTTTTGCTTCATTGAATCTATTCACATAATATGCAAGTTTTGCCTTTCTTATGATACTGGTAAGCATTGATGAGTACCTTTTAGCTACTTCCTTTGAAACTAGGCCAATCCTAACTTTCTTTTCATATTCACGTTTCTTGTTGATTGAGTTGAGAATGCTACTTGTGAGCCATGGATTGTTTAATCTTTTGTCAGTTACTTGCTTGGTAATAAGGGGACAATGAAGGTTGTAGAGGCTTAGAGTTTTGGAGAGGAAGAGGTTAGCTAATGAATTTATATCATGGGTATTATTGAATTCTCTGTGATGAAAATATTGTAAACTCTAAACGTCTGAGAAATGGCCTTATAGCTGCCACATAGAAAGGTGCCACGCCTATACCTGACAGAATTTACTCTAGAGCAGCTTTAGGTCGGCACTATAACATTGCCCTCTACAACCCTCCCCCTCGTAGGTGTTATAAGTGTCAACGATGGGGACGTCACGTGGCCAGGTACTGCTCAAGCAAAAACTTTTTTTGTGCCATGTGTGGTGAACCTCATAAATCTGAGGTGTGTTTTAAACTCATAAAGGAACTGCAGTAAGTGAAAAATGCATAAACTGTGGCAGGAGCGGTGTTCAAGCCTGGTACCTTGACTGTGTCAAGCGACCAGCTGCTTAAGGCCAGGTGCCCGGCCCCGCCCACCAGGGAGGACGGTTGCCAGGTATAGCTGCTGGCTCTAATTCCTGTGCAGAGCCACCTGGACGTAGTGTTCGTAGCAGCTGGAACCCTTTCACAGACTTATCATAGACTGTGTTGGTCCTTTACCCTGGACCAGTTCTGACAACGCTTATATACTAACCATCCTGTGTCCAACCACCAGATTCCCCATAGCAGTTCATGTAAAGAATATTATGGCTGCTACTGTGGTAAAACAACTGTTGAAGATCTTTACACAATATGGATTTCCTCGGGAGATTAAAGTGACTGTGGCACCAACTTCACCAGTGATCTCTTCAAGAGGACACTGGAAGAGTTCAACATTACTCAGGTATTGTCCAGCCCCTATCATCCTGCTTCACAGGGTTCTCTTGAACGTAGTCACCAAACTATAAAATCACTCCTTAAGAAATTTTGCAATGAAACCATGAAGGACTGGGATAAACAACTTGACATCATCATGTGCATTTCCAGAAGTCTCCCAAATGCGTCTCTAGGAGTGTCTCCTTATGAGATGCTCTACGGACGTAAGTGCCGTACTCCTCTTAAAGCTTTTAAAGACTCTCTACGTAATGCCACCTTCAGTGATCCTCAGAATTTGCCCCAGTTTCTTCAAAACTTAAAGCACATTCTAGAGCGAGTGCATAAACTTGCCAACGATAATTTATTAAAAGCTCAAGATAGGATGAAGACTCATTTTGACAAACGCAGTAAAATCGGTAAATTTAACACAGGAGACTTCGTTTTAGCATATTTTCTGATCCCAGGTTCTCCCTTGCAAAATAAGTTTTCAGGACCTTACCACATCAAGGAGTACAGAAACAACCACAACTACGTTCTTGAGACTCCAGACAGGCGGCAGAGGACCCAGTTAGTAGTGAAATGTATGCCTACGACCGTGCACACCAACTGTCTAGATGTGCCTAATAGGCTCAGGTGGACAGCTGATTGAGGTATGTAGGCCTTCCGGTATGTGGGGTGCTTTTTTCGCGGGTGTTTGACGCGCGCAGGACGCGTGTGAGCGTCCGGTATTTGGGTACGTGGTCAGGAATGATGGAGGGGGGGGATTATGTTGGGGGGGGAGGGGTAGGAGAGTATGTGGGGTATGTGGTGTATGAGGAAGAGTGAGGAATAGGAGAAGAGTAGAATATGTGGATAAGAGTATTTGAATATGTATGGGTGTTTGCCGTAGAGTTAATCCTGTGTAGAGATAAATAGTTTGATTAATAGATGAGTCTAAGTAATGCTATGTAGAGAGTGTGTGGAGGTGTGAGGGGTCCCAACATAGGTGGATATGTTGATGGGGTGGGGGAGGTGTGAGGGAGGGTTGAGGGGAGCTTCCCCTCAGTGGGAGAGGGTTGGAGGGTCATTGTGGTTGAGAAGCGAGGGTGGAATGTGTTTGCGGTTTTTGACGGCCATTATTTTCTTCAAGCTATGCAGCTATGTTTGGTGCTGATCCATGAGGGAAATAGTTCGGCCATACATGGCAGGAAGTGTCGAGGAGGGTGAGAAAGGGAGAGCAGACACTCCTAAGATGTGAATGAGCGGAGGTAACAGTTGGCAGAGAAAGTCTGTTTTATGTAACAATGCACGGGGGGGGGGGGGGGGGGTGTATAGGTGACAGACCAGGACGAATGTGGTCCATTAGCCTTAATCGTTTTTCAAAGTCTACAGAGGGGTGTGTACTGTCCACCGTTCAGTGGCTAACTGAAGAGTATTTCCAATAGGTGTTTGGGTTATATTTTCCCCTCCCCACGCCCCACTCCCTCTCAGCTCCCCTCGTCAGGAGACAAGCGGCATCTATTATGGGTAATTTCACACTCCATGGGTCTGGAGGCCTGCTTTGAGAGAGTTTTAACATAGCACACACACACCTCAGCCAGAATGTTTGCGTTTTCTCGCTAGTGAAAGAGAGAATATATGCTCCTTTTTTATAACATGCTTTGCTGAATATTTTAACTTTTTTCTCACACAAGCATCTGTATTGACGGTGCGCAATGACTGCCATTACTTCCTCCTACATGGACGAAAGTGGCTGGGGGATGCCCTACCCACTGTGGTTTCGTTAAGGAAAGGGAGCTGTAGCTACTGTCAGCGGACCACACCTGTTCCACTTACCATCCCTTCATGAGTTTTGGGTCAGCTTTGATCGTGAGCAGACATGTAGGGTCAGCGGTCCGCGTTAACCGAGGGAACAATAGGGTCAAGGGAGCGGGTGTACTGTGCAGTGAGAACCGGGACAGTGTAAATTGAACAGTGGCATTGTAATGCAACACATTGATAACATCTCGTGGTGAATTATCTTAGTGAATTTAGAGAAGATAGCTAGTGAAGATCGACTTCTTGAGGCAGCATCAGTCGCATCAGCCAGGACCCTCGTGGAGACCTGAAGACCTCACAGGATTACCGACGACACGACGTGTATTCACCTAGAGTACTTGTGGGGGGCTGGCTGGTAAGTCTATCTCATAAGTCTCCAACAGTGTGCAAGGTTTATATAGTATCATATCATAGACACTATTGCATTCCATTCAATAATACAATCATAATAATACAATCGTAATAATACAATCGTGGTAGACAGGTAACAGGGACAGCAACTGTGAGCTCACTGGGAACCCAGATAAGCCGCTAATATCATCCCCCCCCCCGCCGTAATCTGAAGACTACACCTCACCCACCTCCTCTTAACCCCCCATCTCACTCTCCCAACACACTCCCCCCCCCCCACCACTCCCACTCTCCCAAAACACTCCCCCCCCCCACCACACCCACTCTCACACTAGAACTATTCTTGCTCTCTCTCTCTCTTGCTCTCTCTCTCTCTTGACAAGGGCAAAATGGCAGGTGGACGCAACAGGGACACAGGGAACAGCCAGAGTGACCAAACGAAGGACATGTTAACCCAAGTTCTGGAGGAATTCAGGAAGGAGATGCAGGAAATGAGGATTACAATTAACAACCTGGAAAGTGAGATGGCATCAGCAAGGGAAGAGATCAAATCCCTCACAGAGAAAAATAAAGAGACCGAGCTTCAGATTATCATCCAAAGGGAGGGTGGGAATGTTACATTTGAAGGAAATGCCTATGTACATGAAACATTTGCGGACATACTGAAAAAGAGCTCAGAAGCTATGGACACAGTGAGGGAGGTAGCCATGCAAGCAGCCACCTCACAGGAAGAAGCAAGGTGCACCACTCAGCTGCTGGAGAGAAAAAATCAGTGGTAGTTGCAGGCATCAAAGAACAGGAAGGATCCAACAGGCAAGAGGTTTTCAGGTTGGGCTGGAGAGAAAAAATCAGTGGTAGTTGTAGGCATCAAAGAACAGGAAGGATCCAACAGGCAAGAAGTTTTCAGGTTGGGCTGGTACAACAAGGACAGAAACCGACTTGTAAAGGTGGTGTTTACAAACAAAACCACGAAGGAGGATATTCTCGAAAGGAAGAGTCGACTGCAGTATGTGGAGGGATACAGGGAAGTATTCCTGCAGAGGGACAGGACGAAGGAGGAGAGCCAGGGCAGCAGAGGCAAGGAGGAAGCCCAGGGAGAGGAGCAAACCAGGAAATCACAGCCCCCAACACAACAGTCCTAGAGACAAGAGGCGAACCCAAAATCAGCATCCCAGCAACACCAGAGGGGAGGGCAACACCACCACCTCCTCTCTGCATAGAAACCCTCCCTTCCCCTCACCCTACCTGCCCCCACCCAACCCTCCCCCCCCCACCCCATTCTTACCCTGTCACCCCTTCCCCATTCCCATCATGTCCCCCCTCCCACCTGTCCCCCCTCCCCTTCATCCCATACCCTCCCTATCCCTTCTCCCCCCCTCACCCCGTATCCTCCATGTCCCTCCTATCTTCTTAACCCACACCCTACCTGTCCCCCCTTCCCTGAAACCCCCACCCCTCACACCAAACTCCTCTGAGACCCTGCAAACCACCTCACAGATCTTCTCACCCACGGAAAAGCTTCCCACACCAGCAGAATGCTCGCAAAGAAAGGGACAAGAAAATGAACTGAAGAAAGTGAGCTTCAAGGCAATGTACACTAACATAGATGGGATTACAAATAAAACAAGTGAACTCGGAGAATGGGCACTAGAAGAAAACCCAGACATAATAGCACTCACAGAAACAAAGCTAACAAACACCATAACAAATGCAGTGTTTCCATAGGGCTACTATGTAGTGAGGAAAGAGAGAGATGGGAGAGGAGGTGGTGTAGCTTTGCTACTAAGAGAAGGTTGGAGTTTCGAAGAGATGGTAATTCAGAACTGTGAAGGTTTCAGTGACTACATATCAGGCACCATAGCAACTGGAGAACAGAAAATTATAGTAGTAGTCATATATAACCCCCCACCGAATGACAGAAGACCCAGACAGGAATATGATAGAAACAACTTGGCCACCATCAATATAATAGAGAGAGCAACTTCTGTGGCTAGCAGGAACGGATCCAGGCTACTAATCATGGGAGACTTCAACCATGGAAAGATAGATTGAGGGAACAGAGACCCACATGGAGACCCAGACACATGGAGAGCTAAGCTGCTGGATGTGGCAACAAGAAACTTTCTAAGTCAACACGTCAAGGGACCAACAAGAACGAGAGGAGGAGATGAACCAGCCTTGTTTGATCTGATATTTACCCTAAATGAGTCGGATATAAGGGAAGATAAGTTGGAAGCCCCCCTGCGAATGAGTGATCATAGTGTATTGAGCTTTGAGTACCTGGTTGAGCTAGGAATTATTACCCCCAAAAAAGAACTGGGAAACAAAGGGCTGGCGTACCGAAAGGGAAACTATGAGGAGATGAATAAATTCCTATGGGATATACATTGGGACACAGAACTCGGAACCAAGTCCGTACAAGACATGATGGACTATGTCACCCAAAAATGTCAGGAGGCTGTAAGCAGGTTTGTCCCAGCCCAACAGGAAAAAACAGAGAATCAAAGGAAGAATCCGTGATTTAATAGGGAATGTATGAAAGCAAAGGAGCTGAACAAAAGGGCATGGAGGAACTTCCGTAATAACAGAACACCAGAAAGTAGAGAGAGATACCAGAGAACCAGGAACGAGTATGTTAGTGTGAGAAGAGCAGCTGAGAAAAGGTATGAAAATGATATAGCTAATAAAGCCAAGACCGAACCAAAGCTACTACACAGTCACATCAGGAGGAAGACAACAGTGAAGGAACAGGTGATGAAACTTAGGGTGGGCGAGGACAGGTACACAGAGAATGACAAAGAGGTGTGTGAAGAACTCAACAAAAGGTTCCAGGTCTTTAGTCCTATCTGGTCCAGGTTCCAGATAGAACAGGGAGAAGTCACGGCGCTAGGAGAGGTGGCAGCAAACCAGGTGACCTTGGAAAGGTTCGAAATTACAAGAGATGAGGTCAAGAAGCACCTATTGGAGCTGGATGTGAGAAAAGCTGTTGGGCCGGATGGAATCTCACCATGGGTATTGAAAGAGTGTGCAGGAGCACTTTGCTTGCCACTCTCCATAGCGTATAGTAGGTCACTGGAAACGGGAGACCTACCAGAAATATGGATGACTGCTAATGTAATACCAATATTTAAAAAGGGTGACAGACAAGAGGCACTGAACTACAGGCCAGTGTCCTTAACTTGTATACCATGCAAGGTGATGGAGAAGATTGTGAGAAAAAACCTAGTAACACATCTGGAGAGAAGAGACTTCATGACAACCCATCAACATGGGTTCAGGTAGGGTAAATCTTGCCTTACAGGCTTGATAGAATTCTACGATCAGGTGACAAAGATTAAGCAAGAAAGAGAAGGGTGGGCGGACTGCATTTTTTTGGACTGTCGGAAAGCCTTTGACACAGTACCCCATAAAAGGTTGATGCATAAGCTGGAGAAACAGGCAGGAGTAACTGGTAGGGCGCTCCAGTGGATCAGGGAGTACCTAAGCAATAGAAAGCAGAGAGTTATAGTGAGGGGTGAGACCTCAGAATGGCGTGAAGTCACCAGTGGAGTCCCACAGAGCTCTGTGCTTGGACCTATCCTGTTTCTGATATACGTAAATGATCTCCAAGAGGGTATAGACTCATTCCTCTCAATGTTTGCTGACGACGCCAAAATTATGAGAAGGATTAAGACAGAGGAGGACAGTTTAAGGCTTCAAGAAGACCTGGACAAGCTGCAGGAATGGTCGAACAAATGGCTGTTAGAGTTTAACCCAAGCAAATGTAATGTAATGAAGATAGGGGTAGGAAGCAGGAGACCAGATACAAGGTATCACTTGGGAGATGAAATACTTCAAGAGTCAGAGAGAGAGAAAGACCTGGGGGTTGATATCATGCCAGACCTGTCCCCTGAAGCTCATATCAAGAGGATAACATCAGCAGCATATGCCAGGTTGGCTAACATAAGAACGACCTTTAGAAACTTGTCTAAGGAATCTTTCAGAACATTATATACCACATATGTCAGACCAATCCTGGAGTATGCGGCTCCAGCATGGAGTCCATATCTAGTCAAGCATAAGACTAAACTGGAAAAGGTTCAAAGGTTTGCCACCAGACTAGTACCCGAGCTGAGAGGTATGAGCTACAAGGAGAGACTACGGGAATTGAATCTCACTTCGTTGGAAGACAGAAGAATTAGGGGGGGACATTATCACCACATTCAAGATTCTCAAGGGAATCGACAGGGTAGATAAAGACAGGCTATTTAGCACAAGGGGCACACGCACTAGGGGGCACAGGTGGAAACTGAGTGCCCAAATGAGCCACAGAGATATTAGAAAGAACTTTTTTTAGTGTCAGAGTGGTTGACAAATGGAATGCATTAGGAAGTAATGTGGATGAGGCTGACTCATACACAGTTTCAAGTGTAGATATGATAGAGCCCAATAGGCTCAGGAACCTGTACACCTGTTGATTGACGGTTGAGAGGCGGGACCAAAGAGCCAGAGCTCAACCCCCGCAAGCACAACTAGGTGAGTACTCTGGGGGGGGGGGGGTGACGGCAATGGGGTGTACCATCGCTCTCTCTCTCTCTCTCCTGAAACACACTGGGACATAGCATTGAGTGTGGCAATGTTCTTTCTCAAAGGTGTGCCATGAGCTCAACATACAAATTCCAAATGCAGACCTAGGCGGCTTCCCTCTTGGGAGTTTGACACACACTGATTAACAAGGTATCTGATTATTTATACAGCTTCTCTCTACATTATACAGCTTCTCTCTACATTATATGCAGGGTTGCATAGTGTGTCAAGAACTACCTACGTGTTGCTAAACAGACCAATCACACAAGGCAGTCATATGGGCAGAGATGCATAAAGGTCAAGGACTGAACCCGCAATTCATTTTAGCTAAGCAAGTTACAATCATGACGAGCTAGTTACAAAATTAAAAAATAAGTCGGCACATCGACAAGTCAAGCCTGGCCTCGGGCCGGGCTTGGGGAGTAGAAGAACTCCCAGAACCCCATCAACCAGGTAACCAGGTATCGACGCTTGAGACGTGATCACTACCTAATGTCAATTTTCGAGACCCCATCACTCTCACCCTTATAACCTTGTAACGTAACATGACCAACATGATGACATCGTTCTTTGCCCAAATATCATTAATGTAACGTGATCAACATGGTAACATCGTTCTTTGCCCAAATATCATTTTAAGAGTAACGAGCAACTTTCTCACCGATGTCTGAATATTGAAATGTGAACCGTGTTTAGCCCTTACATTCCAAACACAATAAAATATTAGCACAAGCTCGTTTAGTTCTTGTATCACGTAACGTTACGTAGTGTTTATTCAGCAACTGGTAGACATAACATAATGTAGCTTCATATTCACTGTGGTAAAACAAACATACACATCGCGGCCAGTCCTCGTTATACCTCAAACGTGCCGTTCATTCTCTCTCCCTTAGGTGAGCAATGTTCCCCACATACAAATTCCAAGCAAAGTAAACATATATAAGACTAATGTGGAAAAACATAGTCTTGATACTATTATTATTTTGACTTGTTCATTATCCCGAGTTCAAGGCTGTCTCTAAGACCTACATTATCCAAATGTAAACAGCAATCGATGAGAATAAGACCGGATGAGTCGATAGTGAAATAGTTCTGGGTTATGTCTGTTTTCAGTTCTTGCAACACAGTCAATGTAGCGTAATGTGGGAAAACAGACTTTCTGCTGCCTAAATAAATAGCATTTGTAAATGTATGTGTGTCTGCTCAATCTCCATCCCCCCCTCTTCATCCAACACCAAATAGTGCTGTGCAGACCTTGTAACACACATCAGCATTAGTGCTCATTTCTTGTAACACACAGTCAATGCAGCGTAATGCAGGAAAATAAACTTTCTGCTGCCTAAATAAATAACATTTGAAAATGTATGCAAGTCTAGACAATCTCCTATAGCCCTTACATTCTAAACACAAATAAAATACTAGCACACGCTTGTATCGCATTATATCCTCATTACGTAACGTGGAAAACTTCTTTCTGTCTGATGATCAAATAGCACTTTTTAATAAATGACGTCAGCTTGGTCTAATGGCATTAGGACTGTATTACATTGTGCGCAACAGTAGACTTGTAATATCATAGCAAGACAATGTCGCAGAATGTTCAACGTTCAATACTGAAGGAGTGAGCGAGGCACTTAGTAACGTAACGTGGAAATCAACTTTCTGTCTGATGTCCGAATATCATTATTGAAATGTGAACCCCATTTACCCAAACACAATATCTCCTTTACATCTCATACCATATAAATATTACTGTCTGCCAGTTTTAGCCCCTGTAACACATTGTAATGTAAAGCATTGTAACGTAAGTAATATTAATACCTTGATGTCCCCCCATAGGATCATCATGAGCAGCTGCCAAAACCCTTTCTCTATAGCAGGTCGGCAACATAACCTGGTGGACTACCTCCCACTCATTTGACAAGGGAGCACTTTGTGGTCTCCATTTTCTCATCAAAATCCGATCATTGTAGTAGTACCCAGTTGCTGCGTCTACAATTTCCTCCTTAGAGATGGCTACTTCGTGGCATTCTGCAAGACTGGGGTCAGCTTTCTGTAACTCACTCAAGGAGGCATCCAGGCCTTGGTCAGATGCCATTGGCCGAAGCTTAACAGTGTTCTCCTCCACCTCCTTACTACTCTCGGTAGGCGGCGGTGGCAGGCTCTTCACAATGTCCTCTGCCACATCATCGAGTCGGGCCATGTATATGTCCGCAAGGTCCACTGGGCTTTCCCCACTCAGAAAGTTCCTCGTGTCCTTGGGATTTACCACCTTGGCAAGCACAGGGCTGCCCTTACATTTAAGTCCCATAGACCTGGTCACCGCCCACGCAGGGTACATCACATTATCCTCTGTGGCGGGTAGATCCAGGGAAACCTTAGGGGTAGGCAACATAATAGGCAGTCTGGAGTCCCCTACCTTATCCCCTGCTAAATCCTTACCCAATATTACATCAACGTTAGGGAAAGGTAGGTACAAAGTGACTCCGACTGTACAAACACCCTTGTGGAAATCAGATTCCAGGGTAACCTTACGAAGGGGGTACTGCTCGAGTATCACTAGTGACACCCTCGACCAGTACCACCTCTCCAGTGTCGAGAGTGTTGGCACCTTGCAACGCACTCTCTAAAATTAAAGTCTGGATGGCACCGGTGTCTCGGAAGATCACCACGTCCTTCCAGGAAAAACCCTCAGACAAAAGTAGTCTCCCTTTCGATAAGAATGGGGTAAGCAGGTCCAACCACTGTGGGTTGGAGGTCTTACTCCCTAACCCTTCAGAAGGCCTCAAGCCCTGTGTCACAACAAGAGCATTGGGTCTTTTTTCTGGGTACAGTTGCCAACAACGGCTAGTAATGTGGTTTGGACGTTTACAGTGACCACAAATACGTCGAGGAGAAGAGACATTACTAACAGGATTGCCCTTCGGTTCACCCTTAGGTGTTGTGGGAATAGACAATTTAACAGGGTAAGTTATGTCTGAAACAGAAGGTGCATTAGTTATAGGGTTAGAATGAACTGGTCAGGACTGGCTGTGGATATAAGTTTTGTTACTCTGTGGGGTATAATTATTTCTATTGGGCCTTTTGCCCGCCAACTGGTAGTTTTCTGCCATCTTGGCCAAATCCACTATTTTAGAATCTACCTCTATCCTTCCTCTAATGTAATGTGCTACATTCTCTGGCATATTATCTATAAAGTGTTACACTAAAACTAAATTCTTAAGTGCCTCGTATGTTTCGGCTTTAGCCGAGCGAATCCATTTTTCAAACAATTAAATTTGATCATTAGCAAATTCAGTGAGAGGTTGGATGTGAGTAGGCCTCAGGTTGCGATAAGCTTGGCGGTGAGCTTCAGGCGTAATTTCATATGCCTTCAAAATTCGTCCCCTGACTTTATCATATTCAAAACACTCGTCGTCAGGCATGTTTATAAAAATATCTTGTGCTTTACCCCTAAGCCGCCCCTGTAAGATTTTCACCCACTCTTCCCTTGGCCAGTTCATGGACATGGCTGGTCTCTGAAAATGGTTGAAAAATCTTTCAGGGTCTGACTCTGAAAATTCAGGTAAGTTATGCTTTTTATCAGAATGCCTGGGGTTTGAGTCCCCAGTAGGTAGTGGTACCATTCTTGCCGCCTCATCTTTGAGCCTTTGCTCTTCAACTTTAGCATTTTGTTCTACTACTCTAGCCTCTTGCTCTGCCAGTCTTAACTGGGTTAGTTTTACTTCTATCTCTATATTTCTACTAGCTACACTTTCCCCTGGACTGGGCTCGCATTTTTTTGTTTTGTTTTTTGAGATATATACAAGAGTTGTTACATTCTTGTACAGCCACTAGTACGCGTAGCGTTTCGGGCAGGTCCCTGGAATACGATCCCCTGCCGCGAAGAATCGTTTTTTCATCCAAGTACACATTTTATTGTTGCGTTAAACAGAGGCTACAGTTAAGGAATTGCGCCCAGTAAATCCTCCCCGGCCAGGATACGAACCCATGACATAGCGCTCGCGGAACGCCAGGCAAGTGTCTTACCACTACACCACGGAGACTGAAAAACGGAGCATAAAATTGTATCACTTGGCAATAGTTCTTGGTCTAAACAATGCCGTAAAATTTCATTCACCAAGGTCCACTTTTTATCAGTGTCGTTTAACTCGAGACCAAATTCCTTGCCTAACAATACAGTATTATATTTGATTTGGTGAGCTTCTTAACCCTTAACATGCTAGGGGCTATAATATACTTTCTTCCCCACAGGCGCATGTAATTTTGAAAAAAAAATTTATTTTTTCTTCCTAACCTGTTAATTGATGTTCACTGATCACGGGAAAAATAATAAAAAAATCGTAAGTGGCATATATTGCCCGCTATAGGGCGGGGAAGTCTGGCAAAAAATAGGCGCTGACTCAGTGTGCGTCCCAGGCGGTCTGTTGCTCGCCAGCTGTCAGGCCAGAGTTGCCACAAAGAGATAATTACCTAATTATTTCAATGTCTCTGATTGATTTTTCATAGTTTTTTTGCTTTAATATTATTCAATAGTGTGTAGTTTGATATATTTATATAATAAAATGAGTGAATCACTGCTGTACTCAAAAATATGGTGTGCATATTGTTGATTCAATTATGTTCATCAATCAGTGAACAAATACTTTGTCGGTTATTACACTATAAGCACAGGTTATATATAAGTATCTGCATGTTTTGTTCACTATAACGAACTACTAAGTAGCTATTATGAGTCAAAAAGTAACGAGGAGTGACCGCCGTGTACCAGCCAGCCACTCCCGCCCCTCCCTCAAGTCATCTGACTCACCCACATTCTCATAAGAACATAAGAACAAAGGTAACTGCAGAAGGCCTATTGGCCCATACGAGGCAGCTCCTATTCTATAACCACCCAATCCCACTCATATACTTGTCCAACCCGTGCTTGAAACAATCGAGGGACCCCACCTCCACAATGTTACGCGGCAATTGGTTCCACAAATCAACAACCCTGTTACTGAACCAGTATTTACCCAAGTCTTTCCTAAATCTAAACTTATCCAATTTATACCCATTGTTTCGTGTTCTGTCCTGTGTTGATACTTTTAATACCCTACCAATATCCCCCCGGTTATGTCCATTCATCCACTTGTAAACCTCTATCATGTCACCCCTAACTCTTCGCCTTTCCAGTGAATGCAACTTAAGCTTTGTTAATCTTTCTTCATATGAAAGATTTCTAATTTGGGGAATTAACTTAGTCATCCTACGCTGGACACGTTCAAGTGAATTTATATCCATTCTATAATATGGCGACCAAAACTGAACTGCATAATCTAAATGGGGCCTAACTAGAGCAAGATATAGCTTGAGAACCACACCAGGTGTCTTGTTACTAACGCTGCGATTAATAAATCCAAGTGTCCGAGTTGCCTTATTACGAACATTTATGCATTGATCCTTTTGTTTTAAATTCTTACTAATCATAACTCCCAGATCCCTTTCGCAATCCGACTTCGCAATCACAACACCATCTAGCTCGTATCTTGTAACTCTATCATCATTACCTAACCTCAGAACTTTACATTTATCAGCATTAAACTGCATCTGCCAATCCTTTGACCATTTCAAAACCCTATCTAGATCAACTTGAAGTGATAGTGAGTCCTCCTCCGAATTAATTTCCCTACCGATTTTCGTATCATCGGCAAATTTGCAAATGTTGCTACTCAAACCTGAATCTAAATCATTTATATATATTATAAACAACAGAGGTCCCAGGACAGAGCCTTGAGGCACTCCACTTACATCATTTTCCCACTCTGACTTGATTCCATTTATACTAACTCTCTGTTTCCTTTGGTATAGCCATGCCCTAATCCAGCTTAATATAGCACCCCCAATACCATGAGACTCTATCTTTTTAATCAGTCTTTCATGTGGCACTGTATCAAAAGCTTTGCTAAAGTCAAGGTATACAACATCGTAATCCTTACCACTATCAACTGCCTCAACAATGCTAGAATAAAAGGATAACAAATTTGTTAAACATGAACGGCCATTTATAAAACCGTGTTGCGACTCAATTATTAATTTATGTTTTTCAAGATGAAGACGAATTTTATTTGCTATTATAGATTCGAGTAACTTTCCCACAATAGACGTTAGGCTAATTGGTCGATAGTTAGACGCAAGTGATCTATCTCCTTTCTTAAAAACTGGTATCACATTAGCAACTTTCCAAAACTCTGGCACTCTGCCTGACTCTATTGATTTATTAAATATGGTTGACAGTGGGTCACAAAGCTCCTCTTTGCATTCTTTAAGCACCCTGGCAAACACTTCATCCGGCCCTGGGGATTTGTTTGGTTTGAGTTTTACTATTTGTTTAAGAACATCCTCCCTGGTAACTGCTAAACTCGTCAACCTGTCCTCGTCCCCACCCACATAGACTTGTTCGGCTGAAGGCATATTGTTAAGTTCCTCTTTAGTAAATACAGATACAAAATATTTATTAAAAATACTACTCATCTCTTCATCACTATCTGTTATTTGACCTGTCTCAGTTTTTAATGGACCTATCCTTTCCCTAGTCTTAGTACGATATAACTGAAAAAACCCTTTAGGATTTGTCTTTGCTTGCCCTGCTATGCGAACTTCATAGTTTCTTTTTGCTTTCCTTATCTCTTTTTTAACATTTCTAACCAGTTGTACGAATTCCTGTTCTAAAGTGACCTCCCCATTTTTAATTCTTTTGTACCAAGCTCTCTTTTTACCTATAAGGTTCTTCAAATTCTTTGTTATCCACTTTGGGTCATTAGTATTCGATCTATTCAATTTGTATGGTATACTACGTTCCTGTGCTTTGTTTAGAATATTCTTAAATAAGTTATATATTGAATCCACATCGAAATCCCCATTTAAGTCACCTATCGCTGGGTTCATGTCTCGCTCCAAGACCGGCCCACACCCCATACCCAAGACTTTCCAATCAATTTGACCCAAAAAATTTCTTAGGCTATTAAAATCAGCTTTTCGAAAATCTGGCACTTTAACAGAATTTTCTCCTACTGGTCTATTCCATTCTATGCTAAATCTGATTTCTTTGTGATCACTGCTCCCTAGCTCACTCCCTATTTCGATGTCATTAATTTGCGTTTCCCTGTTAGTTAACACTAAATCTAAAATATTATTTTCCCGTGTTGGTTCCTTAATGTGTTGCGTAAGAAAGCAATCGTCAATTAATTCTAGAAAATCTTCTGCTTCACTATTCCCTGTTTTGTTCAACCAGTTTATTCCGCTAAAATTAAAGTCACCCATGACATAAATACTGTTAGATCTAGATGCTCTAGATATTTCATCCCATAGATGCTTTGCTTCCATTCTGTCTAAATTTGGTGGCCTATATATCTAAATTTGGTGGCCTATATAGTCTAAATTTGGTGGCCTATATACTAAATTTGGTGGCCTATATATCCAACAATATATCCAACTTCTCCTCCAACAATACTGTTTTTGCTATAATTCACTATATACAGACGTTATATATAAGTATCTACATGTTTTGTTCACCATAACTGTACATCTAAGGATTGTCATGTCGTGTACCTTGACTTTAGCAAAGCTTTTGATAAGGTGCCACATGAAAGACTGATTAAAAAAAATAGAGACTCATGGTATTGGAGGTGCTATATTAAGTTGGATTAAGGCATGGCTATTCCAAAGGAAACAGAGAGTTAGTATAAATGGGGTTAAGTCAGGGTGGGAAAATGTTGTAAGTGGAGTGCCTCAGGGCTCTGTCCTGGGACTTCTGTTGTTTATAATATATATCAATGATTTAGATTCAGGTTTGAGTATCAACATTTGCAAATTTGCCGATGATACAAAAATCGGCAGGGAAATTAACATGGAAGAATCCCTATCACTTCAAGTTGATCTAAATAGGGTTTTGAAATGGTCAAAGGATTGGCTGATGCAGTTTAATGTTGATAAATGTAAAGTTTTGAGGCTAGGTAATGATGATAGAGTTACAAGATACGAGCTAGATGGTGTTGAGATTGCGAAGTCGAATTACGAAAGGGACCTGGGAGTTATGATAAGTAAGAATTTAAAACAAAAGGATCAATGCATAAATGTTCGTAATAAGGCAAATAGGACACTGGGATTTATTAATTGAAACGTTAGTAACAAGACACCTGGTGTGATTCTTCAGCTATATCTTGCTCTGGTTAGGCCCCATTTAGATTATGCAGTTCAGTTTTGGTCGCCGTACTATAGAATGGATATAAATTCACTTGAATGTGTCCAGCGTAGGATGACTAAGTTAATTCCCCAAATTAGAAATCTTTCATATGAAGAAAGATTAACAAAGCTTAAATTGCATTCACTGGAAAGGTGAAGAGTTAGGGGTGACATGATAGAGGTTTACAAGTGGATGAATGGACATAATAAAGGAGATATTAATAGGGTATTAAAAGTATCAACACAAGACAGAACACGAAACAATGGGTATAAATTGGATAAGAACATAAGAACATAAGAACATAAGAACAAAGGTAACTGCAGAAGGCCTATTGGCCCATACGAGGCAGCTCCTATTCTATAACCACCCAATCCCACTCATATACTTGTCCAACCCGTGCTTGAAACAATCGAGGGACCCCACCTCCACAATGTTACGCGGCAATTGGTTCCACAAATCAACAACCCTGTTACTGAACCAGTATTTACCCAAGTCTTTCCTAAATCTAAACTTATCCAATTTATATCCATTGTTTCGTGTTCTGTCCTGTGTTGATACTTTTAATACCCTATTAATATCCCCCCGGTTATGTCCATTCATCCACTTGTAAACCTCTATCATGTCACCCCTAACTCTTCGCCTTTCCAGTGAATGCAACTTAAGCTTTGTTAATCTTTCTTCATATGAAAGATTTCTAATTTGGGGAATTAACTTAGTCATCCTACGCTGGACACGTTCAAGTGAATTTATATCCATTCTATAATATGGCGACCAAAACTGAACTGCATAATCTAAATGGGGCCTAACTAGAGCAAGATATAGCTTGAGAACCACACCAGGTGTCTTGTTACTAACGCTGCGATTAATAAATCCAAGTGTCCGATTTGCCTTATTACGAACATTTATGCATTGATCCTTTTGTTTTAAATTCTTACTAATCATAACTCCCAGATCCCTTTCGCAATCCGACTTCGCAATCACAACACCATCTAGCTCGTATCTTGTAACTCTATCATCATTACCTAACCTCAGAACTTTACATTTATCAGCATTAAACTGCATCTGCCAATCCTTTGACCATTTCAAAACCCTATCTAGATCAACTTGAAGTGATAGTGAGTCCTCCTCCGAATTAATTTCCCTACCGATTTTCGTATCATCGGCAAATTTGCAAATGTTGCTACTCAAACCTGAATCTAAATCATTTATATATATTATAAACAACAGAGGTCCCAGGACAGAGCCTTGAGGCACTCCACTTACAACATTTTCCCACTCTGACTTGATTCCATTTATACTAACTCTCTGTTTCCTTTGGTATAGCCATGCCCTAATCCAGCTTAATATAGCACCCCCAATACCATGAGACTCTATTTTTTTAATCAGTCTTTCATGTGGCACTGTATCAAAAGCTTTGCTAAAGTCAAGGTATACAACATCGCAATCCTTACCACTATCAACTGCCTCAACAATGCTAGAATAAAAAGATAACAAATTTGTTAAACATGAACGGCCATTTATAAAACCATGTTGCGACTCAATTATTAATTTATGTTTTTCAAGATGAAGACGAATTTTATTTGCTATTATAGATTCGAGTAACTTTCCCACAATAGACGTTAGGCTAATTGGTCGATAGTTAGACGCAAGTGATCTATCTCCTTTCTTAAAAACTGGTATCACATTAGCAACTTTCCAAAACTCTGGCACTCTGCCTGACTCTATTGATTTATTAAATATGGTTGACAGTGGGTCACAAAGCTCCTCTTTGCATTCTTTAAGCACCCTAGCAAACACTTCATCCGGCCCTGGGGATTTGTTTGGTTTGAGTTTTACTATTTGTTTAAGAACATCCTCCCTGGTAACTGCTAAACTCGTCAACCTGTCCTCGTCCCCACCCACATAGACTTGTTCGGCTGAAGGCATATTGTTAAGTTCCTCTTTAGTAAATACGGATACAAAATATTTATTAAAAATACTACTCATCTCTTCATCACTATCTGTTATTTGACCTGTCTGAGTTTTTAATGGACCTATCCTTTCCCTAGTCTTAGTACGATATAACTGAAAAAACCCTTTAGGATTTGTCTTTGCTTGCCCTGCTATGCGAACTTCATAGTTTCTTTTTGCTTTCCTTATCTCTTTTTTAACATTTCTAACCAGTTGTACGAATTCCTGTTCTAAAGTGACCTCCCCATTTTTAATCCTTTTGTACCAAGCTCTCTTTTTACCTATAAGGTTCTTCAAATTCTTTGTTATCCACTTTGGGTCATTAGTATACGATCTATTCAATTTGTATGGTATACTACGTTCCTGTGCTTTGTTTAGAATATTCTTAAATAAGTTATATATTGAATCCACATCGAAATCCCCATTTAAGTCACCTATCGCTAGGTTCATGTCTCGCTCCAAGACCGGCCCACACCCCATACCCAAGCCTTTCCAATCAATTTGACCCAAAAAATTTCTTAGGCTATTAAAATCAGCTTTTCGAAAATCTGGCACTTTAACAGAATTTTCTCCTACTGGTCTATTCCATTCTATGCTAAATCTGATTTCTTTGTGATCACTGCTCCCTAGCTCACTCCCTATTTCGATGTCATTAATTTGCGTTTCCCTGTTAGTTAACACTAAATCTAAAATATTATTTTCCCGTGTTGGTTCCTTAATGTGTTGCGTAAGAAAGCAATCGTCAATTAATTCTAGAAAATCTTCTGCTTCACTATTCCCTGTTTTGTTCAACCAGTTTATTCCGCTAAAATTAAAGTCGCCCATGACATAAATACTGTTAGATCTAGATGCTCTAGATATTTCATCCCATAGATGCTTTGCTTCCATTCTGTCTAAATTTGGTGGCCTATATATTACTCCTATTATAATATTATTAGCTTTTTCGTTTAATTCAATCCAAATAGTTTCTGTGTGTGGCTCTGTTTTGATTCCCTCTTTGAGACTACATTTCAAATTGTCCCTAACATATATGGCTACTCCACCTCCTCGTCTAATATATCTATCTGTGTGAAATAGTTTAAATCCATATATTTGATATTCAGCTAATAGTTCTCTATTTTCTACATTCATCCACGTTTCGGTAAGTGCAATAATATCTATTTTTTCTGTGCAGACAAGAGCATTTAATTCGTTAATTTTATTTCTTAGACTTCTACTGTTAGTGTAATATACCCTAAGTGAATTGTTATATTGCGGACCTTCTCTTTCCCTGATCGTTTTGCCAATTCCTTTCTCCCACAAACACATACTTTTATTACCTCCTTCCTCCAAATCAATTCCCATACCTCTATCTACTAACAGTTTAAACCCAAACCAACACCTCTAACCACTTCTTCTAGCGAGTTCGCAACAGCAACAACCCCAGCTCTCGATAGATGCACCCCATCACGAGCATACATTTCATTTCTTCCATAGAAGTGTTCCCAGTTGTCTATGAAAGATATTGCATTTGATTTGCAATATCTTTCCAGCCGGCAATTGACACCAAGTGCCCTCGATATCCATTCATTTCCCACTCCCTTTCTTGGAAGAATGCCACATATGATCGGGATTCCTCCCTTGCTCCTAACTAACTCTATGGCTGTTTTATACCTCTGAATCAGTTCCTCACTCCTGACTCGACCAACATCATTTCCTCCCACGGTAATGCAAATAATGGGATTGTTCCCATTACCAGCCATAATATCATTCATGTTGTTTATAATATCACCAATGCCAGCTCCGGGATAGCAAACCCTTAACCTGTTCCCCCTATCTCTAGCACAAAACGTTCTATCCAAATACCTTATCTGGGAATCTCCCACAACTAATGTTTGCTTAGGTACTTCCTTTACTTTCTGAGGGGCCTGCGCTTCCTTTCTCTTCGTTGCTTTCCCTTTTGCGCGATCCACAGTCTCTCCACAGCACTCGTCCTCCAAAACGTCAAATGAATTTGAAGTTTAGATTTAGGTAAGACTTGGGTAAATACTGGTTCGGTAACAGAGTTGTTGATTTGTGGAACCAATTACCGCGTAACGTGGTGGAGGTGGGGTCCCTCGATTGTTTCAAGCGCTGGTTGGACAAGTATATGAGTGGGATTGGGTGGTTATAGATAGGAGCTGCCTCGTATGGGCCAATAGGCCTTCTGCAGTTACCTTTGTTCTTATGTTCTTATGTTCTTAAGCTTGTATGGTGAGTAAAGGCACAAAGACGTAGGACCTCACACAGTCAGCTGATGGCTGCCGCCCTCAAGTCCAGACGCACTAATATTTCTCCTCCAACAATACTGTGTGGTGTTATTACGCTATATACACACATTATATATAAATATCTACCTGTTTTACTCACCATACTTGTACAAATAAACTGGTATGGTGCCCAAAGACCATCGTGGTAACCAGTAAACAACACCGTCGTCTGACGACGCCACCGCCCTCACCAAAATGGCGGCTCCTAACCTTCTCTCGCTGTTTATACCCTCTATACACACGTTATATATAAGTATCTACATTTGTGTTCACCATAGCGAACCACTAAGCTGGTATGGTGAGTGCAGTCAATAAAAGGTGGCCACACACAGTCAGAAGACATCGCCACCACCCTCCCTCCCACAGCATTACTCCTCCCTCCATGGCACACAGCGCTAAATATCACCACAATCCTGCTATTATCAGAACCCTGGTCAGTTTTATCAGTCAGGGGTCTTCTGTAATAATATCATCGCTACATAATAGCATGAACAAGTATATTTTGGCATTTTTAGGCGATGCTGTGGTCACAAGCTGAACAGCAGTGCCGTTAGCTCATGCTGCGTGTGTCAGGCTTGGTTGCTCACTCAATACTGAGGCCAATAACACCCGGGAGTTTGGCCTACGATTTTTTTTTTTAAATGGTGTCTGTTTACAAGAGCCCTGATGAAGGTGTGGGGAACCCCGTGTATCCGCGGGCCGTTTAAATCTTGCGTAGTACTCCAACATGTCATATGACGTGATGCGCACTTTAAGGGTTAATCTCTACCACCGATGGATCCTTTGCCAGTTCCTGCATTTTAGACGCCATCACTAATAACTTTAGCTCCTAGCAAAAGAAAAAATTAAAAAATAAAAATTGGAAAAAACAAAAATTTGCACGGCCCCTAACACAAGGCCACACTTACCTCAATCGTGAAGGGATCCAGCTGGGTGTCCAGTCAGTGCAATATATATCCTTTGCTAGATGAGCTGGGACCCTAGGCTAACACACAACCGTTCTGCAGAAAACAAGAATTTTTAGTTTTGGCAGTCAAAAATCTAATTTTTTACAATTACAACATTCATCCTGGACAGGCCAACCACTTGTTATAAATGTTGGCTGCTATGGGGGATCTAGTATTATTATGGAGTAGGGTCAGCAGTTAGAATTAAGATGTATCACAAGTAATGGAGATCATATAGGCCCGGCCCCAATAAAAATATAAAACAGTAATAACTAAGTGGCTTCCAGAAAAGGTCAGCCTTTTCACTGATCACTGATCTCCTACACAGGAAGAATGGATACTCCTTTAAAACTAACTTAGTTATTAAACCCTCTTAACAACCCCCCATATACATTCACAACAATAACAATAATTACTTTACCACACTATCTTACGTTAACTACCTTGGTCCACATAGACAGGATACAAGGTTTACACTTGGGACAAGCTAGGGTAAAGTCTACTAGGCAAGGGACACTAGCAAAGACTCTATAGGTAGCTTATTGGTACTACTGGAGCCCACGTGGTTCCACTGGGACCCCTTAGAGTAACTTAGCAATATAAACACTAGTGATACCCTATACACATTACTACACACTTATGCCAGAAAATGAGAATACAGCACTTTACTTATCTTGGTAAACTAGACACAGGATAAGGTAAGAGAGAGAAGTAGGAGGAAGGGGAGAGGGATGCAGAGCAACCCAGTAGAGATGTTGACACCACGACACCAGCCAGAGAAGGAAGCCAGCCTCAAGTCTCAGCTTTCTCCAGCTGACTCGCTGCCGGCCGACTACTCAGCTAATCGTACAACAGCCCTATATCCAAGTTTACTCAGATCTACTTCACAATACTTTCTAATCACCTTCTTACCAAGCAAGTAACTGACAAAAGATTAAACAATCCATGGCTCACAAGTGGCATTCTCAACTCAATCAACAAGAAACATGAATATGAAAAGAAAGTTAGGATTGGCCTAGTTTCAAAGGAAGTAGCTAAAAGGTACTCATCAATGCTTACCAGTATCATAAGAAAGGCAAAACTTGCATATTATGTGAATAGATTCAATGAAGCAAAAGGCAACATGAAAAGCACTTGGAAAACTATCTCTAGAATCCTAGGAACTAAACAACACTCACATAACCAAATAAAACTCTACAAGGATGGGGATATACCGTCAACTGATTTAGAAATGGCAAATGAATTTAATAGTTTCTTTTCATCGGTTGGTGCTAATCTTGCCAGTAAAATCCCACAGACTCAGACACATATTAACACATATCTCTCAGGCAGCTATCCAAACTCTCTTCTCCTTTCACCAATCAGCCCGGCAGATGTTGTGTCCATCATACATTCTCTAAAAACCAAGGCAGGGAACACCAGTGAAATTCCGTCCATTGTGTACAAGAGAGCGTCCCATGCCCTTGCCCCACCCATAGCACTACTGTTCAACAAATCTATAGAGTATCTCACCTTCCCTGATATCCTCAAAAAAACAAGAGTAACGCCAGTCCATAAAGGAGGCAATCCGGCGGACATAAACAATTATAGACCAATATCAAATCTACCCATTCTATCAAAAATATTTGAAAAAAATATTTACAAACAGCTCTATTCCTACCTCGTAAAATTCGACATACTCAGCCCCTGCCAGTTTGGCTTCCGGTCCCAAAGGAGAACCAACGATGCAATCATTAGTCTCCTTGACATTATCTACTCAGCCCTTGACAAAAATGAGTTTCCGATTGGACTCTTCATTGACCTAAGAAAAGCCTTTGATACTGTTAATCACAACTACCTCTTACTTAAACTCCAGCATTATGGAATCCGAGGCCTTGCCCTTGACTACATCCGATCCTATCTTAGTGACAGACACCAATATGTAACCATCAATGATACAACTTCTTCCACTCTACCAATTACCGTTGGAGTGCCACAGGGCAGCATCTTAGGACCTCTTCTATTTCTTATATATATAAACGATCTGCCTAATGTCTCTAATATTCTCAAACCTATATTGTTTGCTGACGATACTACCCTTATCTACTCAAACCTCAACCCACATACACTAAATAATGTTGTGAATAATGAATTAAAAAAAAGTCCACTTATGGATGTCAACGAACAAACTAACATTACACATCGAAAAGACTTACTACATCTTATTTGGAAGCAAATCATCAAATGCAATTCAGCTACAGATCGACAACATTAACATCAGTAATAAAAATGATGGCAAGTTTCTTGGCCTATTCCTAGACAAAACACTCAACTTCAGCACCCACATCCAACACATAACTAAGAAAGTCTCTAAGACAGTTGGTATACTCTCCAAAATCAGATATTATGTTCCTAACTCTGCTCTCCTCTCACTATATTATGCACTAATCTACCCCTATCTTAATTATGGTATCTGTGCATGGGGGTCTACCACTGCAAACCACCTTAAGCCCATCATCACACAGCAAAAATCTGCTATCAGAATTAATAACTAACTCTGCTTTCAGACAACACTCAGCTCCCTTGTTTAAATCCCTAAACTTGCTAAATATTAACTCCCTCCACACATTCTCTTGTGTCAACTACATTTACAAAACCCTGTTCTTAAATGCAAACCATGCTCTGAAACTCTCCCTGGACAGATGTAATAGGACCCATTATCACCACACCAGAAATAAATATCTCTTTGATATCCCCAAGGTCAAACTTAATCTGTGTAAACACTCTATGCAAATTAAGGGACCTAGTCTATGGAACTCACTCTCTAGTGAATTGAAAAACTGTAAAACTTTTGCCTTATTTTAAAGCAAAACCAAAAAGTACCTAACTTCATCTTCTTAGTTTCCTACACTGAGCTTTAAATTTGCTCTGTACCTAGTGTTACCCAATCTCCTAATTTTTATGTAATATCAAACAACCTTATCATTGTGTTCATTGCTGTCTTCTTTTATGTGCTAGCCATATGCTGTATTGTGACTACCAATTTTTGTCAACTACCATTCAAGCTGTCATTGCAATCAATCTTATATTGTTTCTGCTGTATTGTGCCTACCAATTTGTTGTCAACTACCATTTTAAGCTGTCATTGCAATCAATCTTAGCTACCTATGTGCTTTAATATACTGTACCTACAATTTTCTCTTATCTTCTTTTTTTTTTTTCATTTCATGTAATCTGTTATCATTTTTTTGTCTATAAATTTTGCAAGTATTTACCTCCTTAAAATTTTCTTAGATTAAGGACCTGCCCGAAACGCTGCGCGTGCTAGTGGCTTTACAAGACTGTAATTACCATATTTGTATCCTCACATTCCTTATGTACATTCTTGTATATGCATAAATAAATAAATAAATAAATAAATAAATAAATAAATAAATAAATCATTTGTAAACATAGCCTATTTTATTAATTAATAATTAACCACAAGTTCAGTCTTTAACTGGTCTGTGAGAAACAAAATTTGTCTTACGTCTGGCAAGGAAGATACGAACAGAGACGGGTTGACAAGCGCCTCAAATAATATAAAGTCATTTCTTTAGCTCTATTTGACCTCTGGTTTCCACTGATAAACCAAGGGTCATAACACCATCCTCCTCATTCTTATTTAGAATCTTATATTATTATATACTTGTTATTCTAATAATTTAAAAGTGTAATTTTGACAATAAAGTATAATTTAAGTTCGATCATTTTTGTTTTGTTTTTGCCAAAACTCTAATGACCAATTGTCCAAGAACTAAACTTTGTTGAGGTCCAGTGTAGTGCAGCAAGCTAAGGTAATTATGAGTTGAGGTCCAGTGTAGTGCAGCAAGCTAAGGTAATTATGAGGAGTTGAGGTCCAGTGTAGTGCAGCAAGCTAAGGTAATTATGAGGAGTTGAGGTAAAGTGTAGTGCAGCAAGCTAAGGTAATTATGAGGAGTTGAGGTAAAGTGTAGTGCAGCAAGCTAAGGTAATTATGAGTTGAGGTCCAGTGTAGTGCAGCAAGCTAAGGTAATTATGAGGAGTTGAGGTCCAGTGTAGTGCAGCAAGCTAAGGTAATTACGAGGAGTTGAGGTACAATGTAGTGCAGCAAGCTAAGGTAATTATGAGGAGTTGAGGTCCAGTGTAGTGCAGCAAGCTAAGGTAATTATGAGGAGTTGAGGTCCAGTGTAGTGCAGCAAGCTAAGGTAATTATGAGGAGTTGAGGTACAATGTAGTGCAGCAAGCTAAGGTAATTATGAGGAGTTGAGGTCCAGTGTAGTGCAGCAAGCTAAGGTAATTATGAGGAGTTGAGGTCCAGTGTAGTGTAGCAAGCTAAGGTAATTATGGGGAGTTGAGGTCCAGTGTAGTGCAGCAAGTTAAGGTAATTATGAGGAGTTGAAGTCCAGTGTAGTGCATCAAGCTAAGGTAATAATGAGGCGTTGAGGTACAATGTAGTGCAGCAAGCTAAGGTAATTATGAGGAGTTGAGGTCCAGTGTAGTGCAGCAAGCTAAGGTAATTATGAGGAGTTGAGGTCCAGTGTAGTGCAGCAAGCTAAGGTAATTATGAGGAGTTGAGGTCCAGTGTAGTGCATCAAGCTAAAGTAATTATGAGGCGTTGAGGTACAATGTAGTGCAGCAAGCTAAGGTAATTATGAGGAGTTAAGGTCCAGTGTAGTGCAGCAAGCTAAGGTAATTCTAAGGAGTTGAGGTCCAATGTAGTGCAGCAAGCTAAGGTAATTATGAGGAGTTGAGGTCCAATGTAGTGCAGCAAGCTAAGGAAATTATGAGGAGTTGAGGTCCAGTGTAGTGCAGCAAGCTAAGGTAATTATGAGGAGTTGAGGTCCAGTGTAGTGCAGCAAGCTAAGGTAATTATGAGGAGTTGAGGTCCAGTACGTGAAATGTAGCAAGCTAAGGTAATTATGAGCAGTTGAGGTCCAGTGTAGTGCAGCAAGCTAAGGTAATTATGAGGAGTTGAGGTCCAGTGTAGTGCAGCAAGCTAAGGTAATTATGAGGAGTTGAGGTCCAGTGTAGTGCAGCAAGCTAAGGTAATTATGAGGAGTTGAGGTCCAGCGTAGTGCAGCAAGCTAAGGTAATTATAAGGAGTTGAGGTCCAGTGTAGTGCAGCAAGCTAAGGTAATTATGAGGAGTTGAGGTCCAATGTAGTGCAGCAAGCTAAGGTAATTATAAGGAGTTGAGGTCCAGTGTAGATCAGCAAGCTAAGGTAATTATGAGGAGTTGAGGTCCAGTGTAGTGCAGCAAGCTAAGGTATTTATGAGGAGTTGAGCTCCAGTGTAGTGCAGCAAGCAAAGGTAATTATGATGAGTTGAGGTCCAGTGTAGTGCAGCAAGTTAAGGTAATTATGAGGAGTTGAGGTCCAGTGCTGAGCAGCAAGCTAAGGTAATTATGAGGAGTTGAGGTCCAGTGTAGTGCAGCAACCTAAGGTAATTATGAGGAGTTGAGGTCTAGTGTAGAGCAGCAAGCTAAGGTAATTATGAGGAGTTGAGGTCCAGTGTAGTGCAGCAAGCTAAGGTAATTATGAGGAGTTGAGGTCCAGTACGTGAAATGTAGCAAGCTAAGGTAATTATGAGGAGTTGAGGTCCAGTGTAGTGCAGCAAGCTAAGGTAATTATGAGGAGTTGAGGTCCAGTACGTGAAATGTAGCAAGCTAAGGTAATTATGAGGAGTTGAGGTCCAGTGTAGTGCAGCAAGCTAAGGTAATTATGAGGAGTTGAAGTCCAGTGTAGTGCAGCAAGCTAAGGTAATTATGAGGAGTTGAGGTCCAGTGTAGTGCAGCAAGCTAAGGTAATTATGAGGAGTTGAGTTCCAGTGTAGTGCAACAAGCTAAGGTAATTATGAGGAGTTGAGGTCCAGTGTAGTGCATGAAGCTAAGGTAATTATGAGGCGTTGAGGTCCAGTGTAGTGCAGCAAGCTA
Source organism: Procambarus clarkii (assembly GCF_040958095.1). Taxonomy (NCBI): domain Eukaryota; kingdom Metazoa; phylum Arthropoda; class Malacostraca; order Decapoda; family Cambaridae; genus Procambarus; species Procambarus clarkii. The sequence goes on from NC_091155.1 coordinate 47,551,229, forward strand.
AGGTAATTATGAGGAGTTGAGGTCCAGTGTAGTGCAGCAAGCTAAGGTAATTATGAGGAGTTGAAGTCCAGTGTAGTGCAGCAAGCTAAGGTAATTATGAGGAGTTGAGGTCCAGTGTAGTGCAGCAAGCTAAGGTAATTATGAGGAGTTGAGTTCCAGTGTAGTGCAACAAGCTAAGGTAATTATGAGGAGTTGAGGTCCAGTGTAGTGCATGAAGCTAAGGTAATTATGAGGCGTTGAGGTCCAGTGTAGTGCAGCAAGCTAAGGTAATTATGAGGAGTTGAGGTCCAGTGTAGTGCAGCAAGCTAAGGTAATTATGAGGAGTTGAGGTCCAGTGTAATGCAGCAAGTTAAGGTAATTATGAGGAGTTGAGGTCCAGTGTAGTGCAGCAAGCTAAGGTAATTATGAGGAGTTGAGGTCCAGTGTAGTGCAGCAAGCTAAAGTAATTATGAGGAGTTGAGGTCCAGTGTAGTGCAGCAAGCTAAGGTTATTATGAGGAGTTGAGGTCCAGTGTAGTGCAGCAAGCTAAGGTAATTATGAGGAGTTGAGGTCCAGTACGTGAAATGTAGCAAGCTAAGGAAATTATGAGGAGTTGAGGTAAAGTGTAGTGCATCAAGCTAAGGTAATTATGAGAAGTTGAGGTCCAATGTAGTGTAGCAAGCAAAGGTAATTATGAGGAGTTGAGGTCCAGTGAAATGTAGCAAGCTAAGGTTATTATGAGGAGTTGAGGTCCAGTATAGTGCAGCAAGCTAAGGTAATTATGAGGAGTTGAAGTCCAGTGTAGTGCAGCAAGCTACGGTTGTTATACTCAAATTCTGTCAGTTGAAATGTAACCAATCACAGGCAAGTAGGCCTCTGACGTCATGCCAGACAGAGGAGCATCAAGCATGCTCCTAGCAGCCTCAGTTATCCTCACAGACCCAGAGTAGGTGGACCTCGGCTGGCCAGTTATACACCTGTTTGCCTCACTCAATAAATATATACAGAAGCGACTACTGTGTCTACATTCTACCCGAACAAGGCGAACGAATACTGGTAGCAGCAGTGGGACCCAGAAATTTTTTCTGGAAACAAAAGTTCAAGTACCCAGCATCGCCTCGTGTTCCAGCCATAACCGCCGCCACCGCCATAAGCCGCCATCCTGCCACCCACGCATCAAATATTGTGGCAGACCGGGGTCCTGCCATCAACCACTACTCCAGGCCAACGTTTCAGAAGTAAGGGTCAATATTTTCCTGTGAGAACGCTCATTCATCAGTGAGGAGGAAGGAAGCTTCCGCGCCAGCCATTTTTGAATCTCGCGCCACCACGTGGGAACCACCACCACCACCGCCACCCAAGCTGACAGTATCAAGCTTCGTGAGGGTGCAAGCTACTGCAATCGTCGTCAGCCATCGTCGCAAGTATCAACTGGTTATTCCATCGTCGCAATATTGTCGTCGTCAGAATTTATCTTCGTGCCTCTAGCCTGAACAGTGTGGGGTCCCTGAGTCTCGCGCCACCGCCGCCAGGAGCGCTGCCGTCGCATCCAGTTTGTAAACACGCCTCACATGGGCCTCTTCCGATCTTCACGACGCTTCTCCTTCTTTGGCTACTGGTGATCCTCATAAATTACAACCCTGAGATAAGTAATTGCTAGTTGAGAACAGCGTGCCAAGTGTTAAAAAGTGACTTATGTAATAATTCCCATAATATCCTGTGAATTAACCATTCAGTGACTTGTTAAATATTGGAGCCGGTTTAGTACTCCAGAGGCCCACAGTTTCTCTGAGACATTTCAATATTCCCTGCATATGATTCCATTATTCATTAATTGTTACTAGTGTCATTACTGAATTCAAAGGTGAGAGAAGTAAGAAATAATTGTTCTAGCAGTTTATTTTTGCATAAAAGAAATTTGTTTTTGAGATTTCCATAGACAATAGAACATAGAATTTTTTTTTTATATTTCTCCAGACCTAACTTGAAATTTATCCTTTAAGCATTTTAATTTAAACTTTTACCATAGGAGTTATATACATTCCTGTGTCCAGTTTATGTGCTACATCCATATTTCTTGCATTGCCACTTGTTGTGTTGAATCTTTTTAATGAAATTTTGCAATTGCATTTCCCAGTTTTTATTCTAAATTGCTGTGCTTAGTCTGGTTTAATTAATTTACATACATCTAATTCCAGTCATTTTTTAATGAAAGATTGCTAAATTTAGTTTACAATTTGCTTGTTCTTAATTATTTTCTTGCCTAGCCCAATTTAATAATTTTATTTCTGCCATTTTTACTTTAGCCAAGTTGATATTTTTTTGTGTTTATTTTTGTGTATACTATTTCTGATGCCAGGTGCACTTAATTATAATCTGCGTTCAAATATTACTTCCACGCCTGTGACAATGCCTACCACTGTTGAAACCCCTTCAGAATCAATGGGAACAGTTGCTTGTCCCAATGGCCAGAGATCAGCTCAGGAAATGGCTATTCCTCTTTTTGCTGGGGAATCGCGTTTATTAGAATCATGGTTTAGTAAGGTTGAAGCGAAAACAGTTGCACGTTTTTCTAAGCCTACTGATGCCGAATACTTAGCAATTGCACGGTCAGCCGTGGACACAACCAAAGGTGATGCACGTTTTGTTGTTGATGAGAAAGCCATTGTTAGCCTCCAGTCTTGGCCTGAATTTAAGGATTTCTTTCGCCGTCGCTTTGTTAATAAAGGAGACCTTGACCCATATAGGTTAGTCAAGAAAATTGCCAATGCCACCATGCAGCCTGGTGAATCGTTTAATGCGTTTACTAGCCGTCTCGATCAGTATCTGTATGCCTTAGTTTCTGCTATGAATAATTCAACTTGGTTAGATAAAGACAATAATCTGTCCCCTGAGGCTATGGCCAAAATGATAGCATTTGGTACTTTAATGCATTTTGCCCCCGAGCATACAAAACCAATCGTTGAGCAACAAAATTTTGGTGTTAAACATGAAATTGGTGAAGTGTTTGAGGCTATTAACAATGCCGCTGATAAACTAGCTCCCCGAAGTGCTCAACTGTTGCCACCCTCTGATGCTGTAAATGTAGTTACAAGTTCTCAGCATCCTCCCACAAATTCTCAAAACTCTTGGTCGCAGAAGCGTACCCATGCTCGTAGCCCCCAGTCAAATTCGCCGCCTCATAAAATGCCGAAACGCTATAGTCCACAACCATCCACTCCCTCATGTTGGCATTGTGGTAAGAGTAACCACCTTGCAAGGGACTGTTGGTCCGCCCCTAGATCATCACCTCCTAGACAATTCTCTCGGCCCCCTCATCAATCTAATCATTCTAGGCTTCCATATTGCACGTACCATAAACAAGTTGGTCACCATACTGCGGATTGTAGAGCTAGGCAAAGGACATCTCCACCTCGTAACTCCCATGGTCAGTCTTGGCGAGGCTCACAGCGTCCAAGACATTATCAGAACTCTCGTAATTACAACTCCCAGCCCAGCTATAATGCAACTTCAAATTATAATGCTCAGTCACAGAATGCTGGAGCTCAGAATGTTCACTCCATGTCGTCGGGAAACCCCCAAGGCCATCCGCTAACCAATTCAAGCTAGCCAATCCTAGTGCCCTCCCTGTGTATTCAGTAGCTACCCAAAATAGATTTGGACACTTGACAGAGGAGGACACTGACTCTAGACCAGTTGTAGATGTTGACGGATCCACAGTAAATTTGACACAAACAAGACGCAGATATCCCAGACAACATAAGTCAAAAATAGTAACTTGTCCAGTCTCAAGTGATGGTCCCCTTGTATCAGCCATTGTACATGGTAGAGTTTTAAAAGTTTTTCTTGACTCAGGTGCAAAAATTAATATTGTCAAGCCCTCAGCTCTTAGAGACATTGAAAGTATGCACCCTACTATTTTAAAACAGTCACACATACCTTTTCTAAGTGGTATTTCAGGAAATAAAGTAAAAGTTCAGGGTGAAATTGACCTCCCACTCAAGTTCAATGATGTCACATTGTCTATAACATGTTTAGTTGTTGACATTATTCATTTTCCTGGAGACATTCTCTTAGGTCTGTACACCATGATTGATGAAAATATTGCATTGTTTCCCCATCGTTGGAACATAAGTATCAAAGACCATGTCATACCCTTGTGTAGCATGTATCGACAGGGCCACGAGTTCAATCTTCAATCAGATTACGTTAATTTTGTTGACACCCGCCTTGCAAGCGTAGGTTTGTCAGATCATTGTCGTGGTAGCATACCCGAGAAAACAGGCACTCGATTGAAGCATAGTAGTTGTGCAGTTGTTAAGGAGAATGAGTATCGGGACTTTCTGGAAGGGGACGCCCTAACGGATTCTCGTTGTCTCGCTCGCCTGGCAGCTTCCATCTCTGAAGTCAGTGGTTCCACGGCTACTGACACTGTGTTACACCCTCATTCTCTCACCAGAATAAGAGTTAAGGTTCAGGGAGTGCCTGAGTTGTCGGATGTGATTGCGGAAAGTGAAACATGTAAAGTGAATGGTACATTTGTTGAACCCTCCTGGCACACAGTGCAGGATGGTACTGTCTCACTTTTTATCGCGAACACAAGTAATGCCGATATCCATCTCCAGTCTGGTACCCATGTTGTAGATTTTGCCCATTACTCGTTACCGGTGCGAGTTGTGGATGATGTCTCCATGGATCATACTGTTTGTACACTCACACCAGGAGAACAGGGATCTCAGCCAGAGGTGCAAGCGCAACACCTCAGTCCTACTGATTTTCCTGACTCTGTGGCTCAGCTTTTGGAAATTTTGAACAGGAATAGAGCTGTTGTTGCTCTACCAGGAGAAAAATTAGGTCTCACTCCTCTCATTACACATAAAATTCCCCTTGAACAAGGAACTACGCCTATTTATGTACCAGCTTACCGTCTTCCCCATTCTCAGAGAGCAGAAGCAGATAGACTTGTAGAAGAAATGTTACAGAGTGATGTAATTGAATCGAGTAATTCGCCATGGAACGCTCCATTGATTCTTGTACCAAAGCGAGATGGGACTTGGAGACCTGTAATCGATTATCGCAAGCTTAACAGAGTAACAATACCTGATCGTTTCCCACTTCCAGTTCTAAATGATTTGTTGCAAAGTATTGGTCGAAACAAAGTATTCTCAACGTTAGATTTGTTGCAGGGATTCTGGCAAATCCCCCTTGATGAGGAAAGTAAACAATTGACAGCCTTTAGTACTCCCAATGGTCATTTTCATTTCAAAAGAATGCCGTTTGGTTTGCGTAGTAGTCCAATAACCTTTTCACGGCTCATGACAAATCTATTTCGTAGATTGATAGGAAGTACGCTTCTAGTTTACCTTGATGATCTCATAATCATGTCGCAAGATGTTCAGACTCATTTCCAGAACCTTGAAAAGGTACTTGCAAAGCTCGCTGAAGCTAATTTAAAAATAAAGCTTGCAAAATGTTCATTTTTAAAGCAAAAGATTAATTTCCTAGGTCATACAGTTACACCTTCAGGTATTACATTGAATGAATCAAAAATTATTGCTGCCCGTGATTTTCCAACACCTCGTACCGCAGAAGCCGTAAGACAGTTCACAGGTCTTGTAGGATTTTATCGTTCATTTATTGCTGGATTCTCTATTATAGCCGCTCCGCTTTACAAGTTGCAAAGAAAAGATGAACCCTTTGTTTGGGGAGAGGCCCAGGATCAGTCATTCAAAAAACTCAAAGCAGCCTTGATTTCGTCACCTGTCCTTAGGTACCCAGATTTTTCTAAACCTTTTACGTTGGTTACAGATGCTAGTGACATAGGTCTAGGTGCTGCATTACTTCAAACAGAAGGTCACAGAGATCACGCAATAGCTTATGCTAGCCGCACATTATCCAAAGAAGAGAAAAATTATAGTGCAACAGAACGAGAGGCCTTGGCAGTTGTTTGGGCACTTAAACATTTCAAGGATACAATTTATAATTACCCAGTTCATGTTCTTACAGATCACCAACCATTAATTCCCTTGTTCAAAAATAAGAATCCAGTTGGAAAGTTTGCTAGATATTTGCTCACAATTCAAGAATTCAATCCCACATTTGGATATATTCCAGGAAAGCAAAATGTTGTAGCCGATGCGTTTTCTCGACACGTAGCTGCGATTCAGTTAAATTACCCAGCATTAGATGCTACAGTAGTAGAAACGGAACAAAGACAAGACCCCATATGGGCACCCGTCATTAAATTTTTGACTAAGCAAGACACTCGCCCGATTCATAAACCACCAGTACCATTGAAAGAACTAGTTATGTTGGACAATTTACTGTGTAGAGTAGTAAAGCTAGGGACAGCCTCGAGGAAATGTTGTCAGTTAGTTGTTCCAGCTGTCTTGGTACCAACTGTGTTAAAAATTATCCATGATGCTCCTGCAAGTGCACATCCAGGAAAGGACCGTACACTCCAACAAGGTCGATTGAAATATTTTTGGCCAAAAATGGCTAAGGAGATTGCTCATTATGTTGACAGATGTTTAACTTGTTTACAGCACAAGGGACATGTTTCAGGACCTAATCCAATTCAGGTGTACCCAGCAACTAAAGCTCCTTGGGAACGAATATCGATGGATTTATTGACAAATTTTGCGGAAACAGAGAAAGGGAACAAACATTTGCTTGTAATGGTCGATAATTTTTCACGGTTTTGCGAACTAGTTCCTATCCCGAACAAAACAGCTGAAACCATAGCCAGCGCATTCCATGACCAAATAATTTGTAGATATAGTATGCCTAAAGTAATCCTTTCAGATAATGGTCCAGAATTCAGTAATAGTATTCTAACTAGCTTGTGTGATTTATATAACATCAAAAAATGTAGCATCATGCCTTATCATCCGGCAAGTAATGGACTAGCTGAACGTACTAACAGGAAAGTGTTAGATGCCTTGAGAGTCACGTTGAATTTTGATAACAACAATTGGGATGATTTTATACCCTTAATTCAGTGTGCTATAAATTCTTCAATTAATGTTTCTACTGGTGACACACCTCACGCTATTCTTTATGGTACAGATAAGATCCTCCCTAATGAATTGATTAACGTACCTCCTACTCCCTTATATAACGTAGATGATTTTGTTCAAGTGAAGCGTAGACAAATGCAATTAGTATTCAAGAAAATACGAGAACAACTGTCCAAAGCAACAGCCGAGTTCACTCTAGCAAGGAATGCACGAGCTAAACCCAATAAAATAACTATTGGATCTGTAGTAATGATACTTAACCAACACAGGTCTGGTCCTATGTACAAGTTAACTAAGAAATTTTTGGGTCCATATAAGGTAATCGAGCTTATTAAAGGTAACAAATACAGACTTAAGAACTTGTTAACAGGAGAGTATATAAATGAACATTTAGACCACATGAAGTTAGCTAAAATGACTGTTGACGAGACTGATGAGGAAGATGACAATGAACTTACCCAGACAGATACTCCTACTCGGACACCACCTCCTGTGGTTGACAGACCACTGGATGTTCAGCAACCCCATACTAGCAATTATAATCTTAGATCTAGACCTCTCGTTTCAACCGTGCACTCACCACACGTCCATTGGCTAGATGTTAACGAGGATATCTCTCAAGATATTAGTTTGTCACATGAAGTTTCATCTGTTCCGGACCTTCAGTCAGAGCCAGAGTTGTATAGTGCTCTGGATGAGCTAGGTGTAGATATCCGCAGAATTTATAATTGATTGCACTCTGCAGTTATTCTGTTTGTTTTGAAAAAAAAAAACTCATTTGCAGTATTTCTACCACATGTGTCTTATTATTACCATTATATATAATGTATAGTTTTTCTCAACTTTATTTTGTTATGAATTAGATGCCATTGTCAAGTCTACTACCATTTGTATTTTTACAGTGCTTGTCATAAGAGTTATTATTGTTCTAGCAACCACATTGTGGCCAGTGAATCCTGACTGCTATCACGCAGATGTTAGTCTTCTTGATCCAGGTCTTGTATATGCTTGTAAATATATTGCACATTATATATATTGTACATTGGTCTTGTAAATATATTGTATATTTCAAAAAAAAAAAAAAAAAAGAGAAAAAAAAAAATTATCTATCTTGAAATTCAATTGTGGTTGTTAGGTCAGAACTTTGTTCTATTAATGTAATAATTGTTTAATTTTGTATGGTTTTCAAGCACATGCCATTGACACATGTTAATAATTTTGTTTAGGCAATACCTTGGGTTGTATTGTTCATATCTGATCAGTAGACATACACATGTTCTTAATACTCTGATTTAATCAAAGCATTGTTACCATGATTTTCACCTATTATGATGAATTTTTTTTTTTTGGTGCATATATGCCGAGTTGTTTGTATTACGCACACCTGATCTTCTTTCAATGTTTTATTATGCAAATTTCACATGTAAGCCATTATTGTATGCCACCGAGGTCCTTTCAGTATCATTGTAACTATATAGCTAGCCAGAGCTTGTCGACAAGGGACGTCGACTTGGTAGCGTGTCCGAGCGGTGTTATACTCAAATTCTGTCAGTTGAAATGTAACCAATCACAGGCAAGTAGGCCTCTGACGTCATGCCAGACAGAGGAGCATCAAGCATGCTCCCAGCAGCCTCAGTTATCCTCACAGACCCAGAGTAGGTGGACCTCGGCTGGCCAGTTATACACCTGTTTGCCTCACTCAATAAATATATACAGAAGCGACTACTGTGTCTACATTCTACCCGAACAAGGCGAACGAATACGGTAATTATGAGGAGTTGAGGTCCAGTGTAGTGCAGCAAGCTAAGATAATTATGAGGAGTTGAGGTCTAGTGTAGTGCAGCAAGCTAAGGTAATTATGAGGAGTTGAGGTCCAGTACGTGAAATGTAGCAAGCTAAGGTAATTATGAGGAGTTGAGGTCCAGTGTAACGCAGCAAACTAAGGTAATTATGAGGAGTTGAGGTCCAGTGTAGTGCAGCAAGCTAAGGTAATTATGAGGAGTTGAGGTCCAGTGTAGTGCAGCAAGCTAAGGTAATTATGAGGAGTTGAGGTCCAGTGTAGTGCAGCAAGCTAAGGTAATTATGAGGAGTTGAGGTCCAGTGTAATGCAGCAAGCTAAGGTAATTATGAGGAGTTGAGGTCCAGTGTAGTGCAGCAAGCTAAGGTGATTATGAGGAGTTGAGGTCCAGTACGTGAAATGTAGCAAGCTAAGGTAATTATGAGGAGTTGAGGTCCAGTGTAGTGCAGCAAGCTAAGGTAATTATGAGGAGTTGAAGTCCAGTGTAGTGCAGCAAGCTAAGGTAATTATGAGGAGTTGAGGTCCAGTGTAGTGCAGCAAGTTAAGGTAATTATGAGGAGTTGAGGTCCAGTGTAGTGCAACAAGCTAAGGTAATTATGAGGAGTTGAGGTCCAGTATAGTGCATCAAGCTAAGGTAATTATGAGGCGTTGAGGTCCAGTGTAGTGCAGCAAGCTAAGGTAATTATGAGGAGTTGAGGTCCAGTGTAGTGCATCAAGCTAAAGTAATTATGAGGAGTTGAGGTCCAGTGTAATGCAGCAAGCTAAGGTAATTATGAGGAGTTGAGGTCCAGTGTAGTGCAGCAAGCTAAGGTAATTATGAGGAGTTGAGGTCCAGTGTAGTGCAGCAAGCTAAAGTAATTATGAGGAGTTGAGGTCCAGTGTAGTGCAGCAAGCTAAGGTTATTATGAGGAGTTGAGGTCCAGTGTAGTGCAGCAAGCTAAGGTAATTATGAGGAGTTGAGGTCCAGTACGTGAAATGTAGCAACCTAAGGTAATTATGAGGAGTTGAGGAAAAGTGTAGTGCATCAAGCTAAGGTAATTATGAGGAGTTGAGGTCCAGTGAAATGTAGCAAGCTAAGGTTATTATGAGGAGTTGAGGTCTAGTGTAGTGCAGCAAGCTAAGGTAATTATGAGGAGTTGAGGTCCAGTGTAGTGCAGCAAGCTAAGGTAATTATGAGGAGTTGAGGTCCAGTGTAGTGCAGCAAGCTAAGGTAATTATGAGGAGTTGAGGTCCAGTGTAGTGCAGCAAGCTAAGGTAATTATGAGGAGTTGAGGTCCAGTGTAATGCAGCAAGCTAGGGTAATTATGAGGAGTTGAGGTCCAGTGTAGTGCAGCATGCTAAGGTAATTATGAGGAGTTGAGGTCCAGTGTAGTGCAGCAAGCTAAAGTAATTATGAGGAGTTGAGGTCCAGTGTAGTGCATCAAGCCTAGGGTATTATGAGGAGTTGAGGTCCAGTGTAGTGCAGCAAGCTAAGGTAATTATGAGGAGTTGAGGTCCAGTGTAGTGCAGCAAACTAAGGTAATTATGAGGAGTTGAGGTCCAGTGTAGTGCAGCAAACTAAGGTAATTATGAGGAGTTGAGGTCCAGTGTAGTGCAGCAAGCTAAGGTAATTATGAGGAGTTGAGGTCCAGTGTAGTGCAGCAAGCTAAGGTAATTATGAGGAGTTGAGGTCCAGTGTAGTGCAGCAAGCTAAGATAATTATGAGGAGTTGAGGTCTAGTGTAGTGCAGCATGCTAAGGTATTTATGAGGAGTTGAGGTCCAATGTAGTGTAGCAAGCTAAGGTAATTATGATTAGTTGAGGTCCAGTGAAATGTAGCAAGCTAAGGTAATTATGTGGAGTTGAGGTCCAGTGTAGTGCAGCAAGATAAGGTAATTATGAGGAGTTGAGGTCCAGTGTAGTGCAGCAAGCTAAGGTAATTATGAGGAGTTGAGGTCCAGTGTAGTGCAGCAAGCTAAGGTAATTATGAGGAGTTGAGGTCCAGTGTAGTGCAGCAAGCTAAGGTAATTATGAGGAGTTGAGGTCCAGTACGTGAAATGTAGCAAGCTAAGGTAATTATGAGGAGTTGAGGTCCAGTGTAGTGCAGCAAGCTAAGGTAATTATGAGGAGTTGAGGTCCAGTACGTGAAATGTAGCAAGCTAAGGTAATTATGAGCAGTTGAGGTCCAGTGTAGTGCAGCAAGCTAAGGTAATTATGAGGAGTTGAGGTCCAGTGTAGTGCAGCAAGCTAAGGTAATTATGAGGAGTTGAGGTCCAGTGTAGTGCAGCAAGCTAAGGTAATTATGAGGAGTTGAGGTCCAGTGTAGTGCAGCAAGCTAAGGTAATTATAAGGAGTTGAGGTCCAGTGTAGTGCAGCAAGCTAAGGTAATTATGAGGAGTTGAGGTCCAATGTAGTGCAGCAAGCTAAGGTAATTATAAGGAGTTGAGGTCCAGTGTAGTGCAGCAAGCTAAGGTAATTATGAGGAGTTGAGGTCCAGTGTAGTGCAGCAAGCTAAGGTAATTATGAGGAGTTGAGGTCCAGTGTAGTGCAGCAAGCTAAGGTATTTATGAGGAGTTGAGGTCCAGTGTAGTGCAGCAAGCAAAGGTAATTATGAGGAGTTGAGGTCCAGTGCTGAGCAGCAAGCTAAGGTAATTATGAGGAGTTGAGGTCCAGTGTAGTGCAGCAACCTAAGGTAATTATGAGGAGTTGAGGTCTAGTGTAGAGCAGCAAGCTAAGGTAATTATGAGGAGTTGAGGTCCAGTGTAGTGCAGCAAGCTAAGGTAATTATGAGGAGTTGAGGTCTAGTGTAGAGCAGCAAGCTAAGGTAATTATGAGGAGTTGAGGTCCAGTGTAGTGCAGCAAGCTAAGGTAATTATGAGGAGTTGAGGTCCAGTACGTGAAATGTAGCAAGCTAAGGTAATTATGAGGAGTTGAGGTCCAGTGTAGTGCAGCAAGCTAAGGTAATTATGAGGAGTTGAGGTCCAGTACGTGAAATGTAGCAAGCTAAGGTAATTATGAGGAGTTGAGGTCCAGTGTAGTGCAGCAAGCTAAGGTAATTATGAGGAGTTGAAGTCCAGTGTAGTGCAGCAAGCTAAGGTAATTATGAGGAGTTGAGGTCCAGTGTAGTGCAGCAAGCTAAGGTAATTATGAGGAGTTGAGTTCCAGTGTAGTGCAACAAGCTAAGGTAATTATGAGGAGTTGAGGTCCAGTGTAGTGCATGAAGCTAAGGTAATTATGAGGCGTTGAGGTCCAGTGTAGTGCAGCAAGCTAAGGTAATTATGAGGAGTTGAGGTCCAGTGTAGTGCAGCAAGCTAAGGTAATTATGAGGAGTTGAAGTCCAGTGTAGTGCAGCAAGCTAAGGTAATTATGAGGAGTTGAGGTCCAGTGTAGTGCAGCAAGCTAAGGTAATTATGAGGAGTTGAGTTCCAGTGTAGTGCAACAAGCTAAGGTAATTATGAGGAGTTGAGGTCCAGTGTAGTGCATGAAGCTAAGGTAATTATGAGGCGTTGAGGTCCAGTGTAGTGCAGCAAGCTAAGGTAATTATGAGGAGTTGAGGTCCAGTGTAGTGCAGCAAGCTAAGGTAATTATGAGGAGTTGAGGTCCAGTGTAATGCAGCAAGTTAAGGTAATTATGAGGAGTTGAGGTCCAGTGTAGTGCAGCAAGCTAAGGTAATTATGAGGAGTTGAGGTCCAGTGTAGTGCAGCAAGCTAAAGTAATTATGAGGAGTTGAGGTCCAGTGTAGTGCAGCAAGCTAAGGTTATTATGAGGAGTTGAGGTCCAGTGTAGTGCAGCAAGCTAAGGTAATTATGAGGAGTTGAGGTCCAGTACGTGAAATGTAGCAAGCTAAGGAAATTATGAGGAGTTGAGGTAAAGTGTAGTGCATCAAGCTAAGGTAATTATGAGGAGTTGAGTTCCAATGTAGTGTAGCAAGCAAAGGTAATTATGAGGAGTTGAGGTCCAGTGAAATGTAGCAAGCTAAGGTTATTCCGAGGAGTTGAGGTCCAGTATAGTGCAGCAAGCTAAGGTAATTATGAGGAGTTGAAGTCCAGTGTAGTGCAGCAAGCTACGGTAATTATGAGGAGTTGAGGTCCAGTGTAGTGCAGCAAGCTAAGATAATTATGAGGAGTTCAGGTCTAGTGTAGTGCAGCAAGCTAAGGTAATTATGAGGAGTTGAGGTCCAGTACGTGAAATGTAGCAAGCTAAGGTAATTATGAGGAGTTGAGGTCCAGTGTAATGCAGCAAACTAAGGTAATTATGAGGAGTTGAGGTCCAGTGTAGTGCAGCAAGCTAAGGTAATTATGAGGAGTTGAGGTCCAGTGTAGTGCAGCAAGCTAAGGTAATTATGAGGAGTTGAGGTCCAGTGTAGTGCAGCAAGCAAAGGTAATTATGAGGAGTTGAGGTCCAGTGTAATGCAGCAAGCTAAGGTAATTATGAGGAGTTGAGGTCCAGTGTAGTGCAGCAAGCTAAGGTGATTATGAGGAGTTGAGGTCCAGTACGTGAAATGTAGCAAGCTAAGGTAATTATGAGGAGTTGAGGTCCAGTGTAGTGCAGCAAGCTAAGGTAATTATGAGGAGTTGAAGTCCAGTGTAGTGCAGCAAGCTAAGGTAATTATGAGGAGTTGAGGTCCAGTGTAGTGCAGCAAGTTAAGGTAATTATGAGGAGTTGAGGTCCAGTGTAGTGCAACAAGCTAAGGTAATTATGAGGAGTTGAGGTCCAGTATAGTGCATCAAGCTAAGGTAATTATGAGGCGTTGAGGTCCAGTGTAGTGCAGCAAGCTAAGGTAATTATGAGGAGTTGAGGTCCAGTGTAGTGCATCAAGCTAAAGTAATTATGAGGAGTTGAGGTCCAGTGTAATGCAGCAAGCTAAGGTAATTATGAGGAGTTGAGGTCCAGTGTAGTGCAGCAAGCTAAGGTAATTATGAGGAGTTGAGGTCCAGTGTAGTGCAGCAAGCTAAAGTAATTATGAGGAGTTGAGGTCCAGTGTAGTGCAGCAAGCTAAGGTTATTATGAGGAGTTGAGGTCCAGTGTAGTGCAGCAAGCTAAGGTAATTATGAGGAATTGAGGTCCAGTACGTGAAATGTAGCAACCTAAGGTAATTATGAGGAGTTGAGGTCCAGTACGTGAAATGTAGCAACCTAAGGTAATTATGAGGAGTTGAGGAAAAGTGTAGTGCATCAAGCTAAGGTAATTATGAGGAGTTGAGGTCCAGTGAAATGTAGCAAGCTAAGGTTATTATGAGGAGTTGAGGTCTAGTGTAGTGCAGCAAGCTAAGGTAATTATGAGGAGTTGAGGTCCAGTGTAGTGCAGCAAGCTAAGGTAATTATGAGGAGTTGAGGTCCAGTGTAGTGCAGCAAGCTAAGGTAATTATGAGGAGTTGAGGTCCAGTGTAGTGCAGCAAGCTAAGGTAATTATGAGGAGTTGAGGTCCAGTGTAATGCAGCAAGCTAGGGTAATTATGAGGAGTTGAGGTCCAGTGTAGTGCAGCAAGCTAAAGTAATTATGATGAGTTGAGGTCCAGTGTAGTGCAGCAAGCTAAAGTAATTATGAGGAGTTGAGGTCCAGTGTAGTGCATCAAGCTAAGGTTATTATGAGGAGTTGAGGTCCAGTGTAGTGCAGCAAGCTAAGGTAATTATGAGGAGTTGAGGTCCAGTGTAGTGCAGCAAACTAAGGTAATTATGAGGAGTTGAGGTCCAGTGTAGTGCAGCAAACTAAGGTAATTATGAGGAGTTGAGGTCCAGTGTAGTGCAGCAAGCTAAGGTAATTATGAGGAGTTGAGGTCCAGTGTAGTGCAGCAAGCTAAGGTAATTATGAGGAGTTGAGGTCCAGTGTAGTGCAGCAAGCTAAGATAATTATGAGGAGTTGAGGTCTAGTGTAGTGCAGCATGCTAAGGTATTTATGAGGAGTTGAGGTCCAATGTAGTGTAGCAAGCTAAGGTAATTATGAGGAGTTGAGGTCCAGTGAAATGTAGCAAGCTAAGGTAATTATGTGGAGTTGAGGTCCAGTGTAGTGCAGCAAGATAAGGTAATTATGAGGAGTTGAGGTCCAGTGTAGTGCAGCAAGCTAAGGTAATTATGAGGAGTTGAGGTCCAGTGTAGTGCAGCAAGCTAAGGTAATTATGAGGAGTTGAGGTCCAGTGTAGTGCAGCAAGCTAAGGTAATTATGAGGAGTTGAGGTCCAGTACGTGAAATGTAGCAAGCTAAGGTAATTATGAGCAGTTGAGGTCCAGTGTAGTGCAGCAAGCTAAGGTAATTATGAGGAGTTGAGGTCCAGTGTAGTGCAGCAAGCTAAGGTAATTATGAGGAGTTGAGGTCCAGTGTAGTGCAGCAAGCTAAGGTAATTATGAGGAGTTGAGGTCCAGTGTAGTGCAGCAAGCTAAGGTAATTATAAGGAGTTGAGGTCCAGTGTAGTGCAGCAAGCTAAGGTAATTATGAGGAGTTGAGGTCCAATGTAGTGCAGCAAGCTAAGGTAATTATAAGGAGTTGAGGTCCAGTGTAGTGCAGCAAGCTAAGGTAATTATGAGGAGTTGAGGTCCAGTGTAGTGCAGCAAGCTAAGGTAATTATGAGGAGTTGAGGTCCAGTGTAGTGCAGCAAGCTAAGGTATTTATGAGGAGTTGAGGTCCAGTGTAGTGCAGCAAGCAAAGGTAATTATGATGAGTTGAGGTCCAGTGTAGTGCAGCAAGTTAATGTAATTAAGAGGAGTTGAGGTCCAGTGCTGTGCAGCAAGCTAAGGTAATTATGAGGAGTTGAGGTCCAGTGTAGTGCAGCAACCTAAGGTAATTATGAGGAGTTGAGGTCTAGTGTAGTGCAGCAAGCTAAGGTAATTATGAGGAGTTGAGGTCCAGTGTAGTGCAGCAAGCTAAGGTAATTATGAGGAGTTGAGGTCCAGTACGTGAAATGTAGCAAGCTAAGGTAATTATGAGGAGTTGAGGTCCAGTGTAGTGCAGCAAGCTAAGGTAATTATGAGGAGTTGAGGTCCAGTGTAGTGCAGCAAGCTAAGGTAATTATGAGGAGTTGAGGTCCAGTGTAGTGCAACAAGCTAAGGTAATTATGAGGAGTTGAGGTCCAGTGTAGTGCATCAAGCAAAGGTAATTATGAGGCGTTGAGGTCCAGTGTAGTGCAGCAAGCTAAGGTAATTATGAGGAGTTGAGGTCCAGTGTAGTGCAGCAAGCTAAGGTAATTATGAGGAGTTGAGGTCCAGTGTAGTGCAGCAAGCTAAAGTAATTATGAGGAGTTGAGGTCCAGTGTAGTGCATCAAGCTAAAGTAATTATGAGGAGTTGAGGTCCAGTGTAATGCAGCAAGCTAAGGTAATTATGAGGAGTTGAGGTCCAGTGTAGTGCAGCAAGCTAAGGTAATTATGAGGAGTTGAGGTCCAGTGTAGTGCAGCAAGCTAAAGTAATTATGAGGAGTTGAGGTCCAGTGTAGTGCAGCAAGCTAAGGTTATTATGAGGAGTTGAGGTCCAGTGTAGTGCAGCAAGCTAAGGTAATTATGAGGAATTGAGGTCCAGTACGTGAAATGTAGCAACCTAAGGTAATTATGAGGAGTTGAGGTCCAGTACGTGAAATGTAGCAACCTAAGGTAATTATGAGGAGTTGAGGAAAAGTGTAGTGCATCAAGCTAAGGTAATTATGAGGAGTTGAGGTCCAGTGAAATGTAGCAAGCTAAGGTTATTATGAGGAGTTGAGGTCTAGTGTAGTGCAGCAAGCTAAGGTAATTATGAGGAGTTGAGGTCCAGTGTAGTGCAGCAAGCTAAGGTAATTATGAGGAGTTGAGGTCCAGTGTAGTGCAGCAAGCTAAGGTAATTATGAGGAGTTGAGGTCCAGTGTAGTGCAGCAAGCTAAGGAAATTATGAGGAGTTGAGGTCCAGTGTAATGCAGCAAGCTAGGGTAATTATGAGGAGTTGAGGTCCAGTGTAGTGCAGCAAGCTAAAGTAATTATGATGAGTTGAGGTCCAGTGTAGTGCAGCAAGCTAAAGTAATTATGAGGAGTTGAGGTCCAGTGTAGTGCATCAAGCTAAGGTTATTATGAGGAGTTGAGGTCCAGTGTAGTGCAGCAAGCTAAGGTAATTATGAGGAGTTGAGGTCCAGTGTAGTGCAGCAAACTAAGGTAATTATGAGGAGTTGAGGTCCAGTGTAGTGCAGCAAACTAAGGTAATTATGAGGAGTTGAGGTCCAGTGTAGTGCAGCAAGCTAAGGTAATTATGAGGAGTTGAGGTCCAGTGTAGTGCAGCAAGCTAAGGTAATTATGAGGAGTTGAGGTCCAGTGTAGTGCAGCAAGCTAAGATAATTATGAGGAGTTGAGGTCTAGTGTAGTGCAGCATGCTAAGGTATTTATGAGGAGTTGAGGTCCAATGTAGTGTAGCAAGCTAAGGTAATTATGAGGAGTTGAGGTCCAGTGAAATGTAGAAAGCTAAGGTAATTATGTGGAGTTGAGGTCCAGTGTAGTGCAGCAAGATAAGGTAATTATGAGGAGTTGAGGTCCAGTGTAGTGCAGCAAGCTAAGGTAATTATGAGGAGTTGAGGTCCAGTGTAGTGCAGCAAGCTAAGGTAATTATGAGGAGTTGAGGTCCAGTGTAGTGCAGCAAGCTAAGGTAATTATGAGGAGTTGAGGTCCAGTACGTGAAATGTAGCAAGCTAAGGTAATTATGAGCAGTTGAGGTCCAGTGTAGTGCAGCAAGCTAAGGTAATTATGAGGAGTTGAGGTCCAGTGTAGTGCAGCAAGCTAAGGTAATTATGAGGAGTTGAGGTCCAGTGTAGTGCAGCAAGCTAAGGTAATTATGAGGAGTTGAGGTCCAGTGTAGTGCAGCAAGCTAAGGTAATTATAAGGAGTTGAGGTCCAGTGTAGTGCAGCAAGCTAAGGTAATTATGAGGAGTTGAGGTCCAATGTAGTGCAGCAAGCTAAGGTAATTATAAGGAGTTGAGGTCCAGTGTAGTGCAGCAAGCTAAGGTAATTATGAGGAGTTGAGGTCCAGTGTAGTGCAGCAAGCTAAGGTAATTATGAGGAGTTGAGGTCCAGTGTAGTGCAGCAAGCTAAGGTATTTATGAGGAGTTGAGGTCCAGTGTAGTGCAGCAAGCAAAGGTAATTATGATGAGTTGAGGTCCAGTGTAGTGCAGCAAGTTAATGTAATTAAGAGGAGTTGAGGTCCAGTGCTGTGCAGCAAGCTAAGGTAATTATGAGGAGTTGAGGTCCAGTGTAGTGCAGCAACCTAAGGTAATTATGAGGAGTTGAGGTCTAGTGTAGTGCAGCAAGCTAAGGTAATTATGAGGAGTTGAGGTCCAGTGTAGTGCAGCAAGCTAAGGTAATTATGAGGAGTTGAGGTCCAGTACGTGAAATGTAGCAAGCTAAGGTAATTATGAGGAGTTGAGGTCCAGTGTAGTGCAGCAAGCTAAGGTAATTATGAGGAGTTGAGGTCCAGTGTAGTGCAGCAAGCTAAGGTAATTATGAGGAGTTGAGGTCCAGTGTAGTGCAACAAGCTAAGGTAATTATGAGGAGTTGAGGTCCAGTGTAGTGCATCAAGCAAAGGTAATTATGAGGCGTTGAGGTCCAGTGTAGTGCAGCAAGCTAAGGTAATTATGAGGAGTTGAGGTCCAGTGTAGTGCAGCAAGCTAAGGTAATTATGAGGAGTTGAGGTCCAGTGTAATGCAGCAAGCTAAGGTAATTATGAGGAGTTGAGGTCCAGTGTAGTGCAGCAAGCTAAGGTAATTATGAGGAGTTGAGGTCCAGTGTAGTGCAGCAAGCTAAGGTAATTATGAGGAGTTGAGGTCCAGTACGTGAAACGTAGCAAGCTAAGGTAATTATGAGGAGTTGAGGTCCAGTGTAGTGCAGCAAGCTAAGGTAATTATGAGGAGGTGAGGTCCAATGTAGTGCAGCAAGCTAAGGTAATTATGAGGAGTTGAGGTCCAGTGTAGTGCAGCAAGCTAAGGTAATTATGAGGAGTTGAGGCCCAGTGTAGTGCAGCAAGCAAAGATAATTATGAGGAGTTGAGGTCCAGTGTAGTGCAGCAAGCTAAGGTAATTATGAGGAGTTGAGGTCCAATGTAGTGCAGCAAGCTAAGGTAATTATAAGGAGTTGAGGTCCAGTGTAGTGCAGCAAGCTAAGGTAATTATGAGGAGTTGAGGTCCAGTGTAGTGCAGCAAGCTAAGGTAATTATGAGGAGTTGAGGTCCAGTGTAGTGCAGCAAGCTAAGGTATTTATGAGGAGTTGAGGTCCAGTGTAGTGCAGCATGCAAAGGTAATTATGATGAGTTGAGGTCCAGTGTAGTGCAGCAAGTTAAGGTAATTATGAGGAGTTGAGGTCCAGTGCTGTGCAGCAAGCTAAGGTAATTATGAGGAGTTGAGGTCCAGTGTAGTGCAGCAACCTAAGGTAATTATGAGGAGTTGAGGTCTAGTGTAGTGCAGCAGGCTAAGGTAATTATGAGGAGTTGAGGTCCAGTGTAGTGCAGCAAGCTAAGGTAATTATGAGGAGTTGAGGTCCAGTGTAGTGCAGCAAGCTAAGATAATTATGAGGAGTTGAGGTCTAGTGTAGTGCAGCATGCTAAGGTATTTATGAGGAGTTGAGGTCCAATGTAGTGTAGCAAGCTAAGGTAATTATGAGGAGTTGAGGTCCAGTGAAATGTAGCAAGCTAAGGTAATTATGTGGAGTTGAGGTCCAGTGTAGTGCAGCAAGATAAGGTAATTATGAGGAGTTGAGGTCCAGTGTAGTGCAGCAAGCTAAGGTAATTATGAGGAGTTGAGGTCCAGTGTAGTGCAGCAAGCTAAGGTAATTATGAGGAGTTGAGGTCCAGTGTAGTGCAGCAAGCTAAGGTAATTATGAGGAGTTGAGGTCCAGTACGTGAAATGTAGCAAGCTAAGGTAATTATGAGCAGTTGAGGTCCAGTGTAGTGCAGCAAGCTAAGGTAATTATGAGGAGTTGAGGTCCAGTGTAGTGCAGCAAGCTAAGGTAATTATGAGGAGTTGAGGTCCAGTGTAGTGCAGCAAGCTAAGGTAATTATGAGGAGTTGAGGTCCAGTGTAGTGCAGCAAGCTAAGGTAATTATAAGGAGTTGAGGTCCAGTGTAGTGCAGCAAGCTAAGGTAATTATGAGGAGTTGAGGTCCAATGTAGTGCAGCAAGCTAAGGTAATTATAAGGAGTTGAGGTCCAGTGTAGTGCAGCAAGCTAAGGTAATTATGAGGAGTTGAGGTCCAGTGTAGTGCAGCAAGCTAAGGTAATTATGAGGAGTTGAGGTCCAGTGTAGTGCAGCAAGCTAAGGTATTTATGAGGAGTTGAGGTCCAGTGTAGTGCAGCAAGCAAAGGTAATTATGATGAGTTGAGGTCCAGTGTAGTGCAGCAAGTTAATGTAATTAAGAGGAGTTGAGGTCCAGTGCTGTGCAGCAAGCTAAGGTAATTATGAGGAGTTGAGGTCCAGTGTAGTGCAGCAACCTAAGGTAATTATGAGGAGTTGAGGTCTAGTGTAGTGCAGCAAGCTAAGGTAATTATGAGGAGTTGAGGTCCAGTGTAGTGCAGCAAGCTAAGGTAATTATGAGGAGTTGAGGTCCAGTACGTGAAATGTAGCAAGCTAAGGTAATTATGAGGAGTTGAGGTCCAGTGTAGTGCAGCAAGCTAAGGTAATTATGAGGAGTTGAGGTCCAGTGTAGTGCAGCAAGCTAAGGTAATTATGAGGAGTTGAGGTCCAGTGTAGTGCAACAAGCTAAGGTAATTATGAGGAGTTGAGGTCCAGTGTAGTGCATCAAGCAAAGGTAATTATGAGGCGTTGAGGTCCAGTGTAGTGCAGCAAGCTAAGGTAATTATGAGGAGTTGAGGTCCAGTGTAGTGCAGCAAGCTAAGGTAATTATGAGGAGTTGAGGTCCAGTGTAGTGCAGCAAGCTAAAGTAATTATGAGGAGTTGAGGTCCAGTGTAGTGCATCAAGCTAAAGTAATTATGAGGAGTTGAGGTCCAGTGTAATGCAGCAAGCTAAGGTAATTATGAGGAGTTGAGGTCCAGTGTAGTGCAGCAAGCTAAGGTAATTATGAGGAGTTGAGGTCCAGTGTAGTGCAGCAAGCTAAAGTAATTATGAGGAGTTGAGGTCCAGTGTAGTGCAGCAAGCTAAGGTTATTATGAGGAGTTGAGGTCCAGTGTAGTGCAGCAAGCTAAGGTAATTATGAGGAATTGAGGTCCAGTACGTGAAATGTAGCAACCTAAGGTAATTATGAGGAGTTGAGGTCCAGTACGTGAAATGTAGCAACCTAAGGTAATTATGAGGAGTTGAGGAAAAGTGTAGTGCATCAAGCTAAGGTAATTATGAGGAGTTGAGGTCCAGTGAAATGTAGCAAGCTAAGGTTATTATGAGGAGTTGAGGTCTAGTGTAGTGCAGCAAGCTAAGGTAATTATGAGGAGTTGAGGTCCAGTGTAGTGCAGCAAGCTAAGGTAATTATGAGGAGTTGAGGTCCAGTGTAGTGCAGCAAGCTAAGGTAATTATGAGGAGTTGAGGTCCAGTGTAGTGCAGCAAGCTAAGGTAATTATGAGGAGTTGAGGTCCAGTGTAATGCAGCAAGCTAGGGTAATTATGAGGAGTTGAGGTCCAGTGTAGTGCAGCAAGCTAAAGTAATTATGATGAGTTGAGGTCCAGTGTAGTGCAGCAAGCTAAAGTAATTATGAGGAGTTGAGGTCCAGTGTAGTGCATCAAGCTAAGGTTATTATGAGGAGTTGAGGTCCAGTGTAGTGCAGCAAGCTAAGGTAATTATGAGGAGTTGAGGTCCAGTGTAGTGCAGCAAACTAAGGTAATTATGAGGAGTTGAGGTCCAGTGTAGTGCAGCAAACTAAGGTAATTATGAGGAGTTGAGGTCCAGTGTAGTGCAGCAAGCTAAGGTAATTATGAGGAGTTGAGGTCCAGTGTAGTGCAGCAAGCTAAGGTAATTATGAGGAGTTGAGGTCCAGTGTAGTGCAGCAAGCTAAGATAATTATGAGGAGTTGAGGTCTAGTGTAGTGCAGCATGCTAAGGTATTTATGAGGAGTTGAGGTCCAATGTAGTGTAGCAAGCTAAGGTAATTATGAGGAGTTGAGGTCCAGTGAAATGTAGAAAGCTAAGGTAATTATGTGGAGTTGAGGTCCAGTGTAGTGCAGCAAGATAAGGTAATTATGAGGAGTTGAGGTCCAGTGTAGTGCAGCAAGCTAAGGTAATTATGAGGAGTTGAGGTCCAGTGTAGTGCAGCAAGCTAAGGTAATTATGAGGAGTTGAGGTCCAGTGTAGTGCAGCAAGCTAAGGTAATTATGAGGAGTTGAGGTCCAGTACGTGAAATGTAGCAAGCTAAGGTAATTATGAGCAGTTGAGGTCCAGTGTAGTGCAGCAAGCTAAGGTAATTATGAGGAGTTGAGGTCCAGTGTAGTGCAGCAAGCTAAGGTAATTATGAGGAGTTGAGGTCCAGTGTAGTGCAGCAAGCTAAGGTAATTATGAGGAGTTGAGGTCCAGTGTAGTGCAGCAAGCTAAGGTAATTATAAGGAGTTGAGGTCCAGTGTAGTGCAGCAAGCTAAGGTAATTATGAGGAGTTGAGGTCCAATGTAGTGCAGCAAGCTAAGGTAATTATAAGGAGTTGAGGTCCAGTGTAGTGCAGCAAGCTAAGGTAATTATGAGGAGTTGAGGTCCAGTGTAGTGCAGCAAGCTAAGGTAATTATGAGGAGTTGAGGTCCAGTGTAGTGCAGCAAGCTAAGGTATTTATGAGGAGTTGAGGTCCAGTGTAGTGCAGCAAGCAAAGGTAATTATGATGAGTTGAGGTCCAGTGTAGTGCAGCAAGTTAATGTAATTAAGAGGAGTTGAGGTCCAGTGCTGTGCAGCAAGCTAAGGTAATTATGAGGAGTTGAGGTCCAGTGTAGTGCAGCAACCTAAGGTAATTATGAGGAGTTGAGGTCTAGTGTAGTGCAGCAAGCTAAGGTAATTATGAGGAGTTGAGGTCCAGTGTAGTGCAGCAAGCTAAGGTAATTATGAGGAGTTGAGGTCCAGTACGTGAAATGTAGCAAGCTAAGGTAATTATGAGGAGTTGAGGTCCAGTGTAGTGCAGCAAGCTAAGGTAATTATGAGGAGTTGAGGTCCAGTGTAGTGCAGCAAGCTAAGGTAATTATGAGGAGTTGAGGTCCAGTGTAGTGCAACAAGCTAAGGTAATTATGAGGAGTTGAGGTCCAGTGTAGTGCATCAAGCAAAGGTAATTATGAGGCGTTGAGGTCCAGTGTAGTGCAGCAAGCTAAGGTAATTATGAGGAGTTGAGGTCCAGTGTAGTGCAGCAAGCTAAGGTAATTATGAGGAGTTGAGGTCCAGTGTAATGCAGCAAGCTAAGGTAATTATGAGGAGTTGAGGTCCAGTGTAGTGCAGCAAGCTAAGGTAATTATGAGGAGTTGAGGTCCAGTGTAGTGCAGCAAGCTAAGGTAATTATGAGGAGTTGAGGTCCAGTACGTGAAACGTAGCAAGCTAAGGTAATTATGAGGAGTTGAGGTCCAGTGTAGTGCAGCAAGCTAAGGTAATTATGAGGAGGTGAGGTCCAATGTAGTGCAGCAAGCTAAGGTAATTATGAGGAGTTGAGGTCCAGTGTAGTGCAGCAAGCTAAGGTAATTATGAGGAGTTGAGGCCCAGTGTAGTGCAGCAAGCAAAGATAATTATGAGGAGTTGAGGTCCAGTGTAGTGCAGCAAGCTAAGGTAATTATGAGGAGTTGAGGTCCAATGTAGTGCAGCAAGCTAAGGTAATTATAAGGAGTTGAGGTCCAGTGTAGTGCAGCAAGCTAAGGTAATTATGAGGAGTTGAGGTCCAGTGTAGTGCAGCAAGCTAAGGTAATTATGAGGAGTTGAGGTCCAGTGTAGTGCAGCAAGCTAAGGTATTTATGAGGAGTTGAGGTCCAGTGTAGTGCAGCATGCAAAGGTAATTATGATGAGTTGAGGTCCAGTGTAGTGCAGCAAGTTAAGGTAATTATGAGGAGTTGAGGTCCAGTGCTGTGCAGCAAGCTAAGGTAATTATGAGGAGTTGAGGTCCAGTGTAGTGCAGCAACCTAAGGTAATTATGAGGAGTTGAGGTCTAGTGTAGTGCAGCAGGCTAAGGTAATTATGAGGAGTTGAGGTCCAGTGTAGTGCAGCAAGCTAAGGTAATTATGAGGAGTTGAGGTCCAGTACGTGAAATGTAGCAAGCTAAGGTAATTATGTGGAGTTGAGGTCCAGTGTAGTGCAGCAAGATAAGGTAATTATGAGGAGTTGAGGTCCAGTGTAGTGCAGCAAGCTAAGGTAATTATGAGGAGTTGAGGTCCAGTGTAGTGCAGCAAGCTAAGGTAATTATGAGGAGTTGAGGTCCAGTGTAGTGCAGCAAGCTAAGGTAATTATGAGGAGTTGAGGTCCAGTACGTGAAATGTAGCAAGCTAAGGTAATTATGAGCAGTTGAGGTCCAGTGTAGTGCAGCAAGCTAAGGTAATTATGAGGAGTTGAGGTCCAGTGTAGTGCAGCAAGCTAAGGTAATTATGAGGAGTTGAGGTCCAGTGTAGTGCAGCAAGCTAAGGTAATTATGAGGAGTTGAGGTCCAGTGTAGTGCAGCAAGCTAAGGTAATTATAAGGAGTTGAGGTCCAGTGTAGTGCAGCAAGCTAAGGTAATTATGAGGAGTTGAGGTCCAATGTAGTGCAGCAAGCTAAGGTAATTATAAGGAGTTGAGGTCCAGTGTAGTGCAGCAAGCTAAGGTAATTATGAGGAGTTGAGGTCCAGTGTAGTGCAGCAAGCTAAGGTAATTATGAGGAGTTGAGGTCCAGTGTAGTGCAGCAAGCTAAGGTATTTATGAGGAGTTGAGGTCCAGTGTAGTGCAGCAAGCAAAGGTAATTATGATGAGTTGAGGTCCAGTGTAGTGCAGCAAGTTAAGGTAATTAAGAGGAGTTGAGGTCCAGTGCTGTGCAGCAAGCTAAGGTAATTATGAGGAGTTGAGGTCCAGTGTAGTGCAGCAACCTAAGGTAATTATGAGGAGTTGAGGTCTAGTGTAGTGCAGCAAGCTAAGGTAATTATGAGGAGTTGAGGTCCAGTGTAGTGCAGCAAGCTAAGGTAATTATGAGGAGTTGAGGTCCAGTACGTGAAATGTAGCAAGCTAAGGTAATTATGAGGAGTTGAGGTCCAGTGTAGTGCAGCAAGCTAAGGTAATTATGAGGAGTTGAGGTCCAGTGTAGTGCAGCAAGCTAAGGTAATTATGAGGAGTTGAGGTCCAGTGTAGTGCAACAAGCTAAGGTAATTATGAGGAGTTGAGGTCCAGTGTAGTGCATCAAGCAAAGGTAATTATGAGGCGTTGAGGTCCAGCGTAGTGCAGCAAGCTAAGGTAATTATGAGGAGTTGAGGTCCAGTGTAGTGCAGCAAGCTAAGGTAATTATGAGGAGTTGAGGTCCAGTGTATTGCAGCAAGCTAAGGTAATTATGAGGAGTTGAGGTCCAGTGTAGTGCAGCAAGCTAAGGTAATTATGAGGAGTTGAGGTCCAGTGTAGTGCAGCAAGCTAAGGTAATTATGAGGAGTTGAGGTCCAGTACGTGAAACGTAGCAAGCTAAGGTAATTATGAGGAGTTGAGGTCCAGTGTAGTGCAGCAAGCTAAGGTAATTTTGAGGAGGTGAGGTCCAGTGTAGTGCAGCAAGCTAAGGTAATTATGAGGAGTTGAGGTCCAGTGTAGTGCAGCAAGCTAAGGTAATTATGAGGAGTTGAGGCCCAGTGTAGTGCAGCAAGCTAAGGTAATTATGAGGAGTTGAAGTCCAGTGTAGTGCAGCAAGCTACGGTAATTATGAGGAGTTGAGGTCCAGTGTAGTGCAGCAAGCAAAGATAATTATGAGGAGTTGAGGTCCAGTGTAGTGCAGCAAGCTAAGGTAATTATGAGGAGTTGAGGTCCAATGTAGTGCAGCAAGCTAAGGTAATTATAAGGAGTTGAGGTCCAGTGTAGTGCAGCAAGCTAAGGTAATTATGAGGAGTTGAGGTCCAGTGTAGTGCAGCAAGCTAAGGTAATTATGAGGAGTTGAGGTCCAGTGTAGTGCAGCAAGCTAAGGTATTTATGAGGAGTTGAGGTCCAGTGTAGTGCAGCATGCAAAGGTAATTATGATGAGTTGAGGTCCAGTGTAGTGCAGCAAGTTAAGGTAATTATGAGGAGTTGAGGTCCAGTGCTGTGCAGCAAGCTAAGGTAATTATGAGGAGTTGAGGTCCAGTGTAGTGCAGCAACCTAAGGTAATTATGAGGAGTTGAGGTCTAGTGTAGTGCAGCAGGCTAAGGTAATTATGAGGAGTTGAGGTCCAGTGTAGTGCAGCAAGCTAAGGTAATTATGAGGAGTTGAGGTCCAGTACGTGAAATGTAGCAAGCTAAGGTAATTATGAGGAGTTGAGGTCCAGTGTAGTGCAGCAAGCTAAGGTAATTATGAGGAGTTGAGGTCCAGTGTAGTGCAGCAAGCTAAGGTAATTATGAGGAGTTGAGGTCCAGTGTAGTGCATCAGGCTAAGGTAATTATGAGCAGTTGAGGTCCAGTGTAGTGCATCAAGCAAAGGTAATTATGAGGCGTTGAGGTCCAGTGTAGTGCAGCAAGCTAAGGTAATTATGAGGAGTTGAGGTCCAGTGTAGTGCAGCAAGCTAAGGTAATTATGAGGAGTTGAGGTCCAGTGTAATGCAGCAAGTTAAGGTAATTATGAGGAGTTGAGGTCCAGTGTAGTGCAGCAAGCTAAGGTAATTATGAGGAGTTGAGGTCCAGTGTAGTGCAGCAAGCTAAGGTAATTATGAGGAGTTGAGGTCCAGTACGTGAAATGTAGCAAGCTAAGGTAATTATGAGGAGTTGAGGTCCAGTGTAATGCAGCAAACTAAGGTAATTATGAGGAGTTGAGGTCCAGTGTAGTGCAGCAAGCTAAGGTAATTATGAGGAGTTGAGGTCCAGTGTAGTGCAGCAAGCTAAGGTAATTATGAGGAGTTGAGGTCCAGTGTAGTGCAGCAAGCTAAGGTAATTATGAGGAGTTGAGGTCCAGTGTAATGCAGCAAGCTAAGGTAATTATGAGGAGTTGAGGTCCAGTGTAGTGCAGCAAGCTAAGGTGATTATGAGGAGTTGAGGTCCAGTACGTGAAATGTAGCAAGCTAAGGTAATTATGAGGAGTTGAGGTCCAGTGTAGTGCAGCTAGCTAAGGTAATTATGAGGAGTTGAAGTCCAGTGTAGTGCAGCAAGCTAAGGTAATTATGAGGAGTTGAGGTCCAGTGTAGTGCAGCAAGTTAAGGTAATTATGAGGAGTTGAGGTCCAGTGTAGTGCAACAAGCTAAGGTAATTATGAGGAGTTGAGGTCCAGTGTAGTGCAGCAAGCTAAGGTAATTATGAGGAGTTGAGGTCCAGTGTAGTGCAGCAAGCTAAGGTAATTATGAGGAGTTGAGGTCCAGTACGTGAAACGTAGCAAGCTAAGGTAATTATGAGGAGTTGAGGTCCAGTGTAGTGCAGCAAGCTAAGGTAATTATGAGGAGGTGAGGTCCAGTGTAGTGCAGCAAGCTAAGGTAATTATGAGGAGTTGAGGTCCAGTGTAGTGCAGCAAGCTAAGGTAATTATGAGGAGTTGAGGCCCAGTGTAGTGCAGCAAGCTAAGGTAATTATGAGGAGTTGAAGTCCAGTGTAGTGCAGAAAGCTACGGTAATTATGAGGAGTTGAGGTCCAGTGTAGTGCAGCAAGCAAATATAATTATGAGGAGTTGAGGTCCAGTGTAGTGCAGCAAGCTAAGGTAATTATGAGGAGTTGAGGTCCAATGTAGTGCAGCAAGCTAAGGTAATTATAAGGAGTTGAGGTCCAGTGTAGTGCAGCAAGCTAAGGTAATTATGAGGAGTTGAGGTCCAGTGTAGTGCAGCAAGCTAAGGTAATTATGAGGAGTTGAGGTCCAGTGCAGTGCAGCAAGCGTAGGTATTTATGAGGAGTTGAGGTCCAGTGTAGTGCAGCAAGCAAAGGTAATTATGATGAGTTGAGGTCCAGTGTAGTGCAGCAAGTTAAGGTAATTATGAGGAGTTGAGGTCCAGTGCTGTGCAGCAAGCTAAGGTAATTATGAGGAGTTGAGGTCCAGTGTAGTGCAGCAACCTAAGGTAATTATGAGGAGTTGAGGTCTAGTGTAGTGCAGCAGGCTAAGGTAATTATGAGGAGTTGAGGTCCAGTGTAGTGCAGCAAGCTAAGGTAATTATGAGGAGTTGAGGTCCAGTACGTGAAATGTAGCAAGCTAAGGTAATTATGAGGAGTTGAGGTCCAGTGTAGTGCAGCAAGCTAAGGTAATTATGAGGAGTTGAGGTCCTGTGTAGTGCAGCAAGCTAAGGTAATTATGAGGAGTTGAGGTCCAGTGTAGTGCAACAAGCTAAGGTAATTATGAGCAGTTGAGGTCCAGTGTAGTGCATCAAGCAAAGGTAATTATGAGGCGTTGAGGTCCAGTGTAGTGCAGCAAGCTAAGGTAATTATGAGGAGTTGAGGTCCAGTGTAGTGCAGCAAGCTAAGGTAATTATGAGGAGTTGAGGTCCAGTGTAATGCAGCAAGCTAAGGTAATTATGAGGAGTTGAGGTGCA
Organism: Procambarus clarkii; assembly: GCF_040958095.1. Taxonomy (NCBI): domain Eukaryota; kingdom Metazoa; phylum Arthropoda; class Malacostraca; order Decapoda; family Cambaridae; genus Procambarus; species Procambarus clarkii. The sequence goes on from NC_091155.1 coordinate 47,579,515, forward strand.
GTGTAGTGCAGCAAGCTAAGGTAATTATGAGGAGTTGAGGTCCAGTGTAGTGCAGCAAGCTAAGGTAATTATGAGGAGTTGAGGTCCAGTACGTGAAATGTAGCAAGCTAAGGTAATTATGAGGAGTTGAGGTCCAGTGTAATGCAGCAAACTAAGGTAATTATGAGGAGTTGAGGTCCAGTGTAGTGCAGCAAGCTAAGGTAAATATGAGGAGTTGAGGTCCAGTGTAGTGCAGCAAGCTAAGGTAATTATGAGGAGTTGAGGTCCAGTGTAGTGCAGCAAGCTAAGGTAATTATGAGGAGTTGAGGTCCAGTGTAATGCAGCAAGCTAAGGTAATTATGAGGAGTTGAGGTCCAGTGTAGTGCAGCAAGCTAAGGTGATTATGAGGAGTTGAGGTCCAGTACGTGAAATGTAGCAAGCTAAGGTAATTATGAGGAGTTGAGGTCCAGTGTAGTGCAGCAAGCTAAGGTAATTATGAGGAGTTGAAGTCCAGTGTAGTGCAGCAAGCTAAGGTAATTATGAGGAGTTGAGGTCCAGTGTAGTGCAGCAAGTTAAGGTAATTGTGAGGAGTTGAGGTCCAGTGTAGTGCAACAAGCTAAGGTAATTATGAGGAGTTGAGGTCCAGTGTAGTGCATCAAGCTAAAGTAATTATGAGGAGTTGAGGTCCAGTGTAATGCAGCAAGCTAAGGTAATTATGAGGAGTTGAGGTCCAGTGTAGTGCAGCAAGCTAAGGTAATTATGAGGAGTTGAGGTCCAGTGTAGTGCAGCAAGCTAAAGTAATTATGAGGAGTTGAGGTCCAGTGTAGTGCAGCAAGCTACGGTTATTATGAGGAGTTGAGGTCCAGTGTAGTGCAGCAAGCTAAGGTAATTATGAGGAGTTGAGGTCCAGTACGTGAAATGTAGCAACCTAAGGTAATTATGAGGAGTTGAGGAAAAGTGTAGTGCATCAAGCTAAGGTAATTATGAGGAGTTGAGGTCCAGTGAAATGTAGCAAGCTAAGGTTATTATGAGGAGTTGAGGTCTAGTGTAGTGCATCAAGCTAAGGTAATTATGAGGAGTTGAGGTCCAGTGTAGTGCAGCAAGCTAAGGTAATTATGAGGAGTTGAGGTCCAGTGTAGTGCAGCAAGCTAAGGTAATTATGAGGAGTTGAGGTCCAGTGTAGTGCAGCAAGCTAAGGTAATTATGAGGAGTTGAGGTCCAGTGTAATGCAGCAAGCTAGGGTAATTATGAGGAGTTGAGGTCCAGTGTAGTGCAGCAAGCTAAGGTAATTATGAGGAGTTGAGGTCCAGTGTAGTGCAGCAAGCTAAAGTAATTATGAGGAGTTGAGGTCCAGTGTAGTGCAGCAAGCTAAGGTTATTATGAGGAGTTGAGGTCCAGTGTAGTGCAGCAAGCTAAGGTAATTATGAGGAGTTGAGGTCCAGTGTAGTGCAGCAAACTAAGGTAATTATGAGGAGTTGAGGTCCAGTGTAGTGCAGCAAACTAAGGTAATTATGAGGAGTTGAGGTCCAGTGTAGTGCAGCAAGCTAAGGTAATTATGAGGAGTTGAGGTCCAGTGTAGTGCAGCAAGCTAAGGTAATTATGAGGAGTTGAGGTCCAGTGTAGTGCAGCAAGCTAAGATAATTATGAGGAGTTGAGGTCTAGTGTAGTGCAGCATGCTAAGGTATTTATGAGGAGTTGAGGTCCAATGTAGTGTAGCAAGCTAAGGTAATTATGAGGAGTTGAGGTCCAGTGAAATGAAGCAAGCTAAGGTAATTATGTGGAGTTGAGGTCCAGTGTAGTGCAGCAAGATAAGGTAATTATGAGGAGTTGAGGTCCAGTGTAGTGCAGCAAGCTAAGGTAATTATGAGGAGTTGAGGTCCAGTGTAGTGCAGCAAGCTAAGGTAATTATGAGGAGTTGAGGTCCCGTGTAGTGCAGCAAGCTAAGGTAATTATGAGGAGTTGAGGTCCAGTACGTGAAATGTAGCAAGCTAAGGTAATTATGAGCAGTTGAGGTCCAGTGTAGTGCAGCAAGCTAAGGTAATTATGAGGAGTTGAGGTCCAGTGTAGTGCAGCAAGCTAAGGTAATTATGAGGAGTTGAGGTCCAGTGTAGTGCAGCAAGCTAAGGTAATTATGAGGAGTTGAGGTCCAGTGTAGTGCAGCAAGCTAAGGTAATTATAAGGAATTGAGGTCCAGTGTAGTGCAGCAAGCTAAGGTAATTATGAGGAGTTGAGGTCCAATGTAGTGCAGCAAGCTAAGGTAATTATAAGGAGTTGAGGTCCAGTGTAGTGCAGCAAGCTAAGGTAATTATGAGGAGTTGAGGTCCAGTGTAGTGCAGCAAGCTAAGGTAATTATGAGGAGTTGAGGTCCAGTGTAGTGGAGCAAGCTAAGGTATTTATGAGGAGTTGAGGTCCAGTGTAGTGCAGCAAGCAAAGGTAATTATGATGAGTTGAGGTCCAGTGTAGTGCAGCAAGTTAAGGTAATTATGAGGAGTTGAGGTCCAGTGCTGTGCAGCAAGCTAATGTAATTATGAGGAGTTGAGGTCCAGTGTAGTGCAGCAACCTAAGGTAATTATGAGGAGTTGAGGTCTAGTGTAGTGCAGCAAGCTAAGGTAATTATGAGGAGTTGAGGTCCAGTGTAGTGCAGCAAGCTAAGGTAATTATGAGTTGTGGTCCAGTACGTGAAATGTAGCAAGCTAAGGTAATTATGAGGAATTGAGGTCCAGTGTAGTGCAGCAAGCTAAGGTAATTATGAGGAGTTGAGGTCCAGTGTAGTGAAGCAAGCTAAGGTAATTATGAGGAGTTGAGGTCCAGTGTAGTGCAACAAGCTAAGGTAATTATGAGTAGTTGAGGTCCAGTGTAGTGCATCAAGCAAAGGTAATTATGAGGCGTTGAGGTCCAGTGTAGTGCAGCAAGCTAAGGTAATTATGAGGAGTTGAGGTCCAGTGTAGTGCAGCAAGCTAAGGTAATTATGAGGAGTTGAGGTCCAGTGTAATGCAGCAAGCTAAGGTAATTATGAGGAGTTGAGGTCCAGTGTAGTGCAGCAAGCTAAGGTAATTATGAGGAGTTGAGGTCCAGTGTAGTGCAGCAAGCTAAGGTAATTATGAGGAGTTGAGGTCCAGTACGTGAAATGTAGCAAGCTAAGGTAATTATGAGGAGTTGAGGTCCAGTGTAGTGCAGCAAGCTAAGGTAATTATGAGGAGGTGAGGTCCAGTGTAGTGCAGCAAGCTAAGGTAATTATGAGGAGTTGAGGTCCAGTGTAGTGCAGCAAGCTAAGGTTATTATGAGGAGTTGAGGCCCAGTGTAGTGCAGCAAGCTAAGGTAATTATGAAGAGTTCAGGTCCAGTACGTGAAATGTAGCAAGCTAAGGTAATTATGAGGAGTTGAGGTCCAGTGTAGTGCAGCAAGCTAAGGTAATTATGAGGAGTTGAATTACCTTAGCTTGCTGCACTACACTGGACCTCAACTCCTCATAATTACCTTAGCTTGCTGCACTACACTGGACCTCAACTCCTCATAATTACCTTAGCTTGCTGCATTACACTGGACCTCAACTCCTCATAATTACCTTAGCTTGCTGCACTACACTGGACCTCAACTCCTCATAATTACCTTAGCTTGCTGCACTACACTGGACCTCAA